>NW_007087137.1:25620-38182 GCF_000164805.1 Carlito syrichta | reverse complement strand
CCCGCCCCGCAGTCTACCACGTGATCTTCATCTACTGCGCCGTCAAGGGCCAGCGGGGCTTCCAGTTCTTCTACCTGCCCTACTTCGAGAAGTGAGCCGGCGTGTCCCGCGCCGTTCCGTTCGCCTCGGTTCGGGGGAAGGGGCCCCCGGGACCCCCACACCCTCGGGAGTTTGCTCAGGCCTGGCCCTGGGAAGGTCGCCCCTCGCCCGCCCTGTGCCTTAACTTATTCTCGGCCCTGCGGCTGCCGGGCTCCTGGTAGCTTGTGCTAATAAAAGAGTAATGGCAGCAGCGACAGCTGCGCTCTCTGTGTCCCGCCACCGCTGACCCAGCCCTCCAGCCTGACCACAGGCTCCACCCGGAAAGGCCGAGAGGGCGACGGACCCTGGGGCTGGTGGGCTTCAAGCACCACCGGCCTCGCGTGGGACAGGCAACAGCCTGGTGCTCCGAGACTTGCCCACGTCACGCGGCAACATGTCAGGGACGGGGACGCACCAGGGACTCCTCCGCCCGGCAAGCCCGGAGGAGGCCTGAAGAGCCTTCCCCACCCCCAACCCTTGGCAGGCGCCCCCACCCCCACCCCGGTGTCTGTCGGTGGCTCTGCCCAAGGGCCTCGGAGATGACGCAGGAATGGGGCCTGGAGGCTGGTATCCCAGTTCCAGCCCGGCTCTGGGGCCCTGGGCTGCCGCAGCCAGCCCGGAATGTGGGCCATGGCACCCTCCTTCCCAGGCCGGAGGGGGAGAAGGGGGCAGAGGCGCGGGACGGGCGCCTGCCTGACGGGCAGCCTCAGTGGTCCAAACTCTTGGAACCAGGGGAACGTGAGAAACAGGCCATCTCGGAATTTTGGAAAATCAGAGCGTCTCAGAGTCTTAGGAACCAAGAAACAGGATCTTTGAGAACCCTGAAATCTGAGATCATAATAGCTACCAGTTCTCAAGCTGCTGGGAGGCACCAGGCAGGCCCTGGGCTAAGCACTGAGCACGGGCTGTGTCTTGTATTCCTCACCTCCTCAGCCCCATTTTACAGAAGAGGAGCCTGAGGCCCAGGAGGTGGGCCCCATTTTACAGATGAGGACTGACTCATCCAAGGACACCCAGTGGGTTGTAAGCAGAGTTGGGACAGCCCAGGGCTCCAGCTCCCCAGCCAAGGGCCCTTTCCATGACGCCGGGAGAAGGGCAGGAGAGGGGAACTGAGTCCGTGTACCCTGCTGGAGAGGCCTGGTGGCATATTGCCCGTTCACAGTCTCCGCCACTAAAACACGAGCACCACTCACCATTGAAGGCACGGGGGCCCTCGGGGTTCTGTGAACACCGGGCCCCTGCGATCGCGCCTGCCCCCCTGGCCCACCCAGGCCTGCCACTCAGAGCCCGCGATCGAGGCGCTTTGGGGACACCCATCAAATCCTCAAACTAGCTGTGGTAAAGGACTAGTTTTCGTTTCTAATCCATCATGAAACAATACTTTTGTACGATAAAATAAAAGCTAGAAAAGTGAAATAAACACATATAGAAATTATCAGTTTATCAGATTGATTAATAAAATTACATTCCAATAAATATAATCAAAGCAAGCATAGAAGAAAAGAAAAATAACAAAAACTACTCATTGAAAGCGAGCAAATAGCCAATTAGCTCAGAGAGTCGCTACTATACTTACAACCTTTTAATCATCCTACAATTTTTTTTTAGAGTCTCTGTTGCCCAGGCTGGAGTGCGGTGGCATGCTCACAGCCACCACAGCCTCATCCTGCTGGGCTCAGGTGATCCTTCCACCTCAGACTTCCTAGGAGCTGGAAATACAGTTGTGCCCCACCAAACCCAGCTAATGTTTTATTTATTGTAGAGATGAGGTCGTGCCAAGTTGCCCAGGCTGGTCTCGAACCCCTCGACTCAGACAATCCTCTTGCCTCAGCCTCCCAAAGTGCTGAGATTACAGACTTGAGCCACCATGCCCAGCCTACAGTTTTTTTAAAACAAGGTCACACTCTGTTGCCCAGGCTGGAGTGCAGTGGTGCTATCATAGCTCACTGTAGTCTCAAACTCCTGGGCTCATGGGACCTTCCCACTCAGTTTCCTGAGTAGCTGGGAGTACAGGTGTGTACCACCACACCGACCTAATTTAATTTAATTTTTTTTTTTTTTTTTATAGAGATGAGGTCTCACTGTGCTACCCAGGTTGGTCTCAAACTCCCGGCCTCAAGTGATCCACCTTAGCCTTCCAAAGTGCTGAGATTACACGCATAAGCTGCCGTGCCCAGCCTAATTCTACAGTCTTAACAGAAAGTTATTTCAAGTGGCAATTCCTCTTATTAGAAGCCTGTATCAGAAGTCAGCAGGGTGTAGTCCACAAATTGTTTTTCTTTGTTTTTTTAGTTGGAGTCTCACTCTGTTGCCCAGGCTGGAGGGCCGTGACACACTCACCGCCACCCCAGCATTGACCTGCTGGACTCTGGTGATCCTTCCACCTCAGCCTTCCGAGTAGCTGGAACTACAGGCACACAACACGGGCTCAGGCAATCCACTCGCCTCGGCCTCCCAAAGTGCTGGGATTACAGGCTGAGCTACCAAGCCTGGCCCACAAATTTTTTTTTATATTTTGTAATAGGAAAAGCCAAAGAAAAAGAAGATAAAATTTTGTGACATAAAAGTATATAAAATTCAAATTTCAGTGTTAATAAATAAAGTTACTTGTTTGTTGGTTTTTTTGGGTTTTTTTTTAGTTGGAGTCTCACTCTGTCACCCAGACTGGAGTGCAGTGGCCGCCCCCGGCCACCACAGCCTCGAACTGCTGGGCTCCGGCGATCCTTCCGCCTCAGCCTTCTGCGTAGCCGGAATTACAGGTGCACACTACCACACCCGGCTGATTTTTGATTTATTGTAGAGATGAGGTCTCGCCACGTTGCCCAGGTGGGTCTCGAACCCGTGGGCTCAGGCAATCCACTCACCTCAGCCTCCCAAAGGCGCGGGATTAGAGGCTGAGCCACCGAGCCCGGCTGTTTGCTGTTATTTATGAAGTTTCCGACACGGCTGCACTCATCTGTCTGTAAGTCGGCTTTGATTCTTTGCACAGCAAACCACAACTGCCGGAAAGAGTGAACGGTTGCCTTGGAGACCATGTGGTCCTCAAAGCTTAAAATATTTACTACCCAGCCCTTTATACAAGTTGCCAACACTTTGTCTATAGGAACACTTTGACAGAATGTTGTCCATCTGTCCATCTGACAGTTCTCTCGAGTTGTTGATCATTGTTTTGTGTATTCTGCAGTTTCACTGGTTTCAATTTGCACCCTCAATTGGGGACTTAAAGTCTGTGGAAGGGCTGGGCTTGGTGGCTCAGCCTATAATCCCAGCGCTTTGGGAGACTGAGGTGAGTGGATTGCCTGAGTCCACGGGTTCGAGACCCGCCTGAGCAACTTGATGAGACCTCATCTCTACACTAAATCAAAAATTAGCCGGGCGTGGTAGCGCGTGCCTGTAACTCCGGCTACTTGGAAGGCTGAGGGGGAAGGATCGCCGGAGCCCAGCAGGTCGAGGGTGCGGTGGCCGGGAGCGGCCATTGCACTCCAGTCTGGGTGACAGAGTGAGACTCCAACTCAAAAAAAAGAAAAAAGTCTGTGGAAGGCTTTTTTTGGGGGGGAGTCTCACTCTGTTCCCAGGCTGGGGTACACTGGCACAATCATGACCACCACAGCCTCGAACCCCTGGGTTCAGACAATCCTCCCACCTCTGCCTCCCAAGTAGCTGGAATTACAAACATGTGCCACCATGGCTGGCTAATTTTTTTTTTTTGCAGAGACAGGGTCTCACTATGTTGCCTAGTCTGGTCTTGAACTCCTGGGCTCAAGTGATCCTTCCACCTCACCTTCCAAAGTGCTGGGATTACAGGTGTGAGCCATGGCACCCGGCCAGTGGAAGCCTTTATGGAAAGTTTTCAGTCTAACCCTCATGCCTGTTTTGTATATTTCTTCTTCTGAGATTCCCAATGACTGTGAACCCTCCTTAATGTTTTCCATCTTTTTGTCTCTGCTGCATTATAGGTGATTTCTCAGACATAACTTCCAGTTCATTAATCTTCCTTTAAACTGTGTTTAATCCGCTGATAACTTATCCATTAATTTTTTTCATCCCAATGGCCTTTTGTTGTTGTTGTTATTTCTAGAAGTTCTGTTGGGTTATTTTTTTCTTTTTTCTTTTTTTTTGAGTCGGAGTCTCACTCTGTCACCCGGGTTGGAGTGCAGTGGCATGCTGGTGGCCACCACAGCCTCGACCCGCTGGACTCAGGCGATCCTTCCACCTCAGCCTTCTAAGTAGTTGGAACTACAGGCGAACACCACCATACCCAGCTTATTTTTTGATCTATTGTAGAGATGAGGTCTCTCCACGTTGCCCAAGTTGGCCTCGAACCCCTGAGCTCAGTCAATCCTCTTGCCTCTGCCTCCCAAAGTTATGGGATGACAGGCTTGAGCCACTGCACCCGGCCTTTTTTCTTTCTTTCTTTCTTTTTTTTTTTTTGAGTCAGAGTCTCACTCTGTCATTCAGGCTGGAGTGCAATGGCACGCTTATGGCCACCACAGCCTCAACCTGCTGGACTCAGGCAATCCTTCCACCGCAGCCTTCCAAGTAGCCAGGCTAATATATGCTCAGCTAATTTTTTGATTTTTGTAGAGACGAGGTCTTGTCAAGTTGCCAGGGCTGGTCTCGAATCCCTGCACTCAGGCAGTCCTCTCACCTCCACCTCCCAAAGTGCTGAGATGACAGGCGTGAGCCACCACACTTGGCTGGCAGAAGCTTTCTGAGTACTGAAGACTGCTTTTCTTTTTGAGTCAGAGTCTCACTCTGTCACCCAGGTTGGAGTGCAGTGGCATGCTCACAGCCATCCCAGCGTCGACCTGCTGGGCTCCGACGATCCTTCCACCTCAGCCTCCAAGTAGCCTGAACTACAGGCATGCACTACCACACCCGGCTAATTTTTTATTTATTTATTGTACAGACAAGGTCTCGCCAAGTTACCTGGGCTGCTCTCAAACCCACGGGCTCAGGCCATCCACTCGCCTCGGCCTCCCAAAGTGCTGGGATTGCAGGCAGAGCCACTGAACCCAACCCCTGTTCTATTTTCATACTATCCTGTTACTGCTTATGATCTTTCTTTCTTCTTTTTTTTATTTTGCATTTATTTTGTCTTTTAGGTTGTTTTATTATTATTTACACTTTGAGATGCGAGCCCTCCTATTTTGCATAGTAGTTTATTTCCTTACATTATTTTTATTTCTATTTTTTATTTTATTTTTTTTGAGACACGATCACTCAGTTGCCCAGGCTGGAGTGCAGTGCTGCAATTCTGGCTCACTGCAGCCTTGACCTCCTGGACTCAAGTGATCCTCGCATCTCTCAGCTTCCTGAGTAGCTGGGACGACAGATGCCCACCACCACACCCAGCTTGTTATCTATAATTTTATCATGGGCTCATCCTTGGGAATGGCAGGGATTTTCAATTTTGGTTTTGATTTTACAAGTGCCGTGCACATGTGGGTTGAAGGAGTGCCCGTCTCAGCAGGTTTTTTCTCCCAGTTTTTTTCAGCTTTCCACATCCTGGACACAGACCACACTCCTGCTCAAGGTGCAGGCCCTGGGGCCTCAGGCTCTCTGGGGTAACTTGTGTCCACTCGTTGCCCTAAGCACCTGCATCCTTGCCCCCTCTCAGGCGGGCCAGTGGAGAAACGCTTGAGTCCCTTTTTCAGGGATTGGGTCACCCTTTGACACCCTGGAACACACCCAGAATCCTCTGGGTCTTCTGTCCTTTGTGAATGTTGGAGCCCAGGCACCCAGGCGTCCATCTGGGTCTGAATCTCCCATGAGATCAGCTCCCTCCTACAATCCCAGCTTCAATGTGTGTCTTTGTCCTCAGTACCTGGGGTCATTAATTTCTTTCTTTCAGGTTTTTGTTTTGTTTTTGTTTTTGTTTTTGTTTTGAGTTGGAGTCTCACTCTGTCGCCCAGACTGGAGAGCAGTGGCACGCTCCCAGCCACCGCAGCCTCGACCTGCTGGGCTCCGGCGATCCTTCCGCCTCAGCCTTCCAAGTAGCTGGAACTATCACGCCCAGCTAATTTTTGATTTATTGTAGAGATGAGGTCTCACCAAGTTGCCCGGGTGGGTCTCGAACACTCAGGCTCAGGCAATCCACTCGCCACGGCCTCTCAAAGCACGGGATTACAGGCTGAGCTACTGAGCCCGGCCTAGATTTTTTTTTTTTTTAAAACAATTTTTACTCACAGTAGCGGGAGGGGCCGGCCACCCTCTCAATTCACCCTAGATTCTTGTTGAATTCTGCCAATGCCAGGGAACTCCCTACCTTCCTTCTAAGCTTCTGGAGAGACCCAAGTCTTGCTCACGCCAGGAAACGACGGGCAGCTGAGCGCAGATTTCTCCAGGCAGCTGGAGCAGTGGGGAGGCCGGGTTGAGAGCGGGTGGGTAACACGAGACCCTCAGGCCGGGAGTCATCAGGGAGGGAAGTCTGTGGGCTGCTGGGCCTCCATCCTGGAGCCTCTCGGAGGATGGGGACAACCTGGGTCTCGCGGACACGCCCCCCGGGAGCCTTAGTGGGAGGACAGCATCATCACGAACTCTGTGGGAGAGAAGGGCGGGGCTTGGGAGCGAAGGGCGGGGCCTGGGAGCGAAGGGCGGGGCTTGGGCCCACAGCAGGGAACCCCGGGAGGTGCAGGGCTCAGCCTGGGCACCGAAGGGTGGGGCAGCGGTGGGAGGGAGGCTTACCGTCGAAGTCCACGGTGCCGTCCCCGTTGAGGTCCACTTCTCGGAGCATCTCATCCAGCTCAGAACTCGCCAGTGGCTCCCCCAGTAGAGCGGGTGCGGCCTCCCGCAGCTCTGCCACCGTGATCCGTCCATCCCTGTCCCTGTCAAACTAGGGTCCGGGCAGGGCTCAACCTCTCCCAGCCAAACGCCTCTGCCCGTAGCCGGCTCCACTTTTTGTGTGTTTGTTTTTTTGTTTTGTTTTTTTGAGTTGGAGTCTCACTCAGTCGCCCAGACTGGAGTGCAGTGGCCGCTCCCGGCCACCGCAGCCTCGACCTGCTGGGCTCCGGCGATCCTTCCGCCTCAGCCTTCCGAGTAGCTGGAACTACAGGCGCGCGCTACCACGCCCGGCTAATTTTTGATTTATTGTAGAGACGAGGTCTCTCCAAGTTGCCCAGGCGGGTCTCGAACTTGCAGGCTCAGGCAATCCACTCACCTCAGCCTCCCAAAGTGCTGGGATTACAGGCTGAGCACCGAGCCCAGCTTTTTTTTTTTTTTTTTGAGTCCGAGTCGCATTTTGTCGCCCAGGCTGGAGTGCAGTGGCACGCTCATGGCCACCGCAGCCTGGACCAGCTGGGCTCAGGCGATCCTTCCGCCTCAGCCTTCCAAGTAACTGGAGCTACAAGCGTGCACCACCATGCCTGGCTAATTTTTTGATTTATTGTAGAGACAAGGTCTCACTAAGTTGCCCAGGCTAGTCTCGAACCCCTTGGCTCAGGTAATCCTCTCACCCCAGGCTTCCAAAGTGCTGGGATGACAGGCATGAGACACCACGCCTGGCCAGCCGGTTCCACTCTTGCCACTGCCAATGCTTAGCTGCTCCCCTGCTTCTTCCTCCAGGAAGTCTCCCTGGATGGATCCCCCCCTCAAGCTGGGCATGAGCTGAACCCTCTCTGACTCATCCCTAGGCCCTAGTCCCACCACAGCCTGCAGGGTTCTGGGCCTTCATGGTCTCCCCTGGCCTTAGAGGACATCAAAGAGGCAGTCCAGCCCCGTCCCACCGCCCACTGCCCGCCTCGCCACGCTCCGCACCTCACCTCTCGGAAGGCGATGCGTAGCTCTCGCACACCGAGCATGTGCGCGGTCTCCTCCCTTAATTTCGGGCCTATCAGTTCCACAAACTCCTCGAAGTCCACACGGCCACCCACTGCGGACCCAGGCAGATTGTCACGATGGTGAGGGCCAAGGCCCAAGGAGGGACATCATGAGAGCCAGACACCCCCTCCCACCCACCCTCGGGCTGTGCATCCAGAAGGAACACCCACGTCCATGCCCGCAGGGTGCAGGAGGCTGGTACTCCGGTCCCCAGGCTGCCCTTAGCAAAGAACTCAAGTGTGGGAGAAAGAGACCAGGCTTTGGAGCCAAGCAGCCCCAGGGTTCTGGGTTCAAATCCTGCTTATGCTGCTGATGTGCATGGCTCTGGGATCTGCTAACCCTCTCTTCCTCATCCTCAGATGGGGATGAGAAGCCTATTCCGTGGGGTACTGTTGGAGTTCAAGTGCATGGCTCTCACGTGCTGGAGCCCATCAGGAGGCAATAAGTGCCACACTTCCGAGGCACGCCTGTATGGTAGTCAGTGTCCCCGGTTCTAAGATGCCACCAATCACGCAAAGTATGGATGGTCACCAACAGCTTTGGGGACAGACAAGCATGGCACCAAAGGTTCGCATCAGTTGTAAATCCCATCTGCATTTTGAAAACTGAGACCGAGCACAGTGGCTCACGCCTCTACCCCCAGCACTTTGGGAGGTCGAGGCAGGAGGATTGCTCGAGCCAGGTATTCGAGACCAGCCTGGGCAACATAGCAAGACCTCATCGTTACAAAAAACTCAAAAAATTAGCCAGTCGTGGTGCTCCCAGCTATTCGGGAGGCTGAGGCGAGGAGGATCACCTGAGCCCAGGAGGTCGAGGCTGTGGTGGTCATGATCATGCCACTGCCCTCCAGCTTGGGTGACAGAGACCCTGACTCAAAATAACAACAACAACAATAATAATGATTAGCCGGGCTCGGTGGCTCAGCCTGTCATCCCGCGCCTTTGGGAGGCTGAGGTGAGTGGATGGCCTGAGCCTGCGGGTTCGAGACCCGCCTGGGCAGCGAGACCTCATCTCTACAATAAATTAAAAAATCAGCCAGGTGTAGTAGTGCATGCCTGTAATTCCGGCTACTTGGAAGGCTGAGGTGGAAGGATCGCTGGAACCCAACAGGTCGAGGCTGCGGTGGCTGGGAAAGGCCACTGCACTCCAGTCTGGGTGACAGAGTGAGACTCCAACTCAAAAAAAAAAAATAATAATAATAATGATGACAACAACAATAGAAAAAATGCAGGGCTCTGGAACAAAGGAAATATGATCTTTGCCTGAGAATAATCACAGACATTTGGTGCAGGGTGCAGCCAGAGACCTCTCAAGCCAGGGCCACGCCAGGCAGCTGCCACCAGGGGATGGGGTGGGGCAGAGTTGCAGACAGAAAGAGAGGGGTCTCCCGGAGAGAGCAGTTGCCACCGAGTCAGAGACCTCTAGGCCAGAAAGGCCTTGGGTGGAAGGAGTGAAGGTGTGCAGCAGACGGGCTCCTCCCCCCAGCCCCAAGGGCCTCTCTTGGGTCCCCGGCGGCCTTCCTGCCACACCGAGAAACAGCATCCCCGCATCTGATGGGGCCATTGTGGTCCTGGAAGCCGTCACCCTCCCTCACTCCCACCAGCACCCCTGACCCCTGACAGACTCCCAGAGGCCACCGCCCACTGCCCCTCGTCGCCCCAAGATCACGCTATTCCCGAGGCTCGGCGAGGAGCCCACAGTCGGCCTTGGCCCGCCCACCCCGGCAGGGGGCTCTGTCACTGACTTCTCATCTTGACGTGCTGAGAGACCTCCAGCAGTTCCATCTCGGTGGGCATGTAGCCCAGGGTCCGCATGCAGTCGCCCAGGTCTCGGTAGCCGATGTAGCCATCATGGTCAGTGTCAAATTCCTCGAAGGCAGCCTGGAGCTCTGGGGTGGGGGCGGGGAGGTCAGGCCCACGGACCGGCTCAGGGACAGCGCCCGCCCTGCCAGCCGCCAGAGACACTCACCATCCAGCTCCTCGGGGGCCAGCTCACGGTCCTGCAGGGGGTTAGTCCAGCATGTCCCCAGAGCCACCAGGGCTCTGCCTCTCCCTCTCCAGCCCCTACTCGTGCTGGTCTGGGCAGGTTCCGCCTCACCAGAGCAGTAAAGGGCAGCTGAGGGCCCGTGAGCCCCGTCATGCTCTTGGGGCATCGCATTCCCACAGAGCCCTGGGGGTGAGGTCTCCTGTGCCCGCCGTCCAGGCCGGCCTGAGACCCACCCTACCCCCAAGGCAGTAGCCCTCTCCCAAAGCCCAGGCTCAGAGACAGAAGAGAATGGAGGCCTGAGTACGCAGGGGCAGGGTGGGCTGCGCCCAAGGGGTGTGTCTTCACTCCCACCCCAGGCTCCCCCGCCCTGCCCAGGTCCCGCCTGACCTTGCCGAAGATTTGGTTGAGCAGAGGCCCGTATGTCCTCTGAGCAGCGTCATGCTGGGAGTTAGGACGGTGGCGGTTGGAGTGGCGATGAGGGACTGCGGGGGGTGCCTCCCTGTGTCCCTCCCCGGCCTTAGTGGGGTTCTTACTGCTTCCTGGGACCTCAGGGCCTGGGAGCGGGGTCTGGTCCCCAGGGCTGCCAGCGCCTTTCCGGGACCCTTGGAGAGCCCTCTCCCTCTTGCTGCTTTTCTTGGTCCAGGGGGGTCCCTCAGCACCACTCGGGGGAGCCGCACCCCCTCCAGGGGGCTTCTGGGGGCCAGCGGTCGGGCCCGGGCTGTGCCGCCCCCTCGCCTGCTCTGTGGCCATGCAGGAGGGACGACAGGGCAGAGAGGCAGCACCCCGGGTACCCTCGGCACGCAGGGCCCATAAAGCTTCTTATGCACCCCCACTCTTAGAGCCGAGGGCCTGGGATCTGGCACTGAGCAGGATTAGAGTCAGTGAGGCGGGAAGCCTGGCCCTAATCCCAGCCCTCTGCCCCGGGACTGGCCAGGGCACAGCCGGGTGGGTCAAGGGAACTGGCGAGGGGTGCAAGGATGTGGTGGTTCCATGAGCTTCAGATTCCAGCTCTGCCACCGTCTGCTGGGTGCACGTCTTCACCCTCCAAGCCTCAGTGTCCTTGTCTATAAAATGGGGGAGTATTGCCAAAGCGTTAAGGTCCCAGCCCTGCTGCGTGACACGGGCCGAGGGCTTAGGTGAACAGACCAGGGTAAAGCATCTCAGGCAGGGAGGAGGACAGCAGTTGGGAGACAGGAAAGGACAGGACAAGTCGCCCACTGGGGGCCCTGGGGAGGTGACATCCTGGCTGGAGCAGAGGGCGTGAGAAACCAAGGGAGAGAGGCCGGATCACAGAGGACTTGAATGCCGAGTTGGGGGGTGTGGGGGTGATGTCAGAGGAGGTGAACCCTGGGGTCCTGCCCAGGGCTGGAGGGGCCCAGGGTGTGGGGTTCGCCTGGCCGGCCCGGTCAGGGATGGGGGGGTCTGGTTGGTCACTTGGCCCTCCTGGGCTGGGGTTAGGGTTTCCCAGTGAGCAACCCATGAATGATTGATGCCCTCTCAGCTTGGGTTTCCTGCCTGTCTGCCCGCCTCCTCGCCGCCGGGCGCCATGCAGCGGGCCCCGGTGAGGGGCCGTATGGACAGCTGGACAGCCGGGCAGACCGGCATGCCCCGCTCCTTCCGGCCATCGCCCGAATCTCACAGGTAAGCCAGGCCTCGCTGGTGGGGCCCTGGGCGGTGGGACTAGCAGCGGGGTACCCAGGGCTCTGATCCAGTAGGATTGGAGATTGCCAAGTGGGGTCTGTGTGAGGGACAGCCCTGGGGGTGAGGGGTCCACCAGGCCAAAGTTCAAATGGCTGGAGCCAGGGGCCACGGGCAGGATGCTGGGGCATCTGATCCCTCCCCTAACCACACTGCCACCAGGGCTCGGTCCGTCTACCGAGGAAAACTTCCTCCCCTCTGCCTGGGGAAGTGGGGGCGGGGAACAGGCCTCCTGGGTCCCAGGCCTGGGTGCCCCTAGCCCACCTCCCCCTCATCACATCACAGAGCCCCCTGCTACCCCTCTATCTAGAAGCTCCAGGGGACGGGAGATGGCCACGCTGGGGCGGAAGACACACAAGAGGCACAAGCTGGTCCCAGGACAGCCCTCCTGGCCCCAGGTTGCCAGGGCCCCATGCCTAGATTTCACCCTGAGCTCATGAGTGACACAGCTGAGGAGCAGGGGTCTCCTACTGTCCCAGACTCCCTTGGACTCCTATGGGCCCATGGGACCCACAGCCCTCTCCTCTTGGGATTTTTTTTTTAGTTGAGGTCTCACTGTCTCCCAGGCTGGAGTGCAGGGGCACGACCGCGGCTCTAAGGGCTCAGGTGATCCTTCTGCCTCAGACTCCCAAGTAGCTGAGATTCCAGGTGCACACCACCATACCCGGTTAATTTGTTTATGTTTGGTAGAGTTGAAGTCTCGCTATGTTGCCCAGGCTGGCTTCAAACTCCTGGGCTCAAGTGATCCTCCTGCCTTGGCCTCCCGAAATGCTGGGATTATAGGTGTGAGCCACCGAGCCTGGCTCCCTCTTGGAATCTTAAGTGCTTTGGATCCCAGGATACTAGGCATCAAGCAGACTTATAGTGAGCTGACCAAGTGGTTTTCTTTTTTCTTTTTTTCTTTTTTTGAGTTGGAGTCTCACCCTGTCGCCCAGACTGGAGTGCAGTGGCCGCTCCCGGCCACGGCAGCCTCGACCCGCTG
>NW_007087137.1:22050-25386 GCF_000164805.1 Carlito syrichta | reverse complement strand
ACTCACCTCAGCCTCCCAAAGGCGCGGGACTACAGGCTGAGCCACCGAGCCTGGCCCCAAGTGGTTTTCAAACTGCGTTTCCTGGAACCCCAGAAGGTGGTCTCCTGTCCTTTCATCTGAGCATGCCCTTTTAGTTTATGTAGGAGTTCCACGATCATAGTTTACTTAAAGACAAGATTCAACAGCTTTAACGCTATGTTTCAAAGCCACTGGTTTAGTCTACTTGGACACACTGGGATTCCACATGGCAGAATGATCTAAGTCTGGGTTCGAGTCCTGGTCCCACCCTCTTACCAATGATCTTGGGTAGGTCACTGATCCTCTGACCCCCTCCTCTCCTCACCTGTAAAGTGGATCGTATGGGGACTACCTGAGGTCATCTACTTAAAGTCTTTGGTGTAGGGCTAACTGCCCAAAAGGTGATGATGAGGATGGCCCAGAGAGGGACTGTGGCTTTCCTGAAGATGCACAGCACCCTCCCTCCCATAATCGGTCATTCACGCAACCACCGATTCACCAGGCACTCACTCCAGCTGTACCCTGGAGACCCCACATGGATGCTGCTATAGAAGCCAACCTGGGCGCCGCTGGCCACGGGCCCCGCACAGAGCTGGACGACGAGGAATACTACCCCCAGGGTGGCTGGGACACGGTCTTCCTGGTGGCCCTGCTGCTCCTGGGGCTGCCTGCCAACGGGCTGATGGCGTGGCTGGCCGGCTCGCAGGCCCGGCAGGGAGCAGGCACGCGACTGGCCCTGCTTCTGCTCAGCCTGGCCCTCTCTGACTTTCTGTTCCTGGCGGCCGCTGCCTTCCAGATCCTGGAGATCCAGCATGGAGGGCACTGGCCGCTGGGGACAGCCGCCTGCCGCTTTTACTACTTCCTGTGGGGCGTGTCCTACTCCTCGGGCCTGTTCCTGCTGGCCGCCCTCAGCCTGGACCGCTGCTTGCTGGCGCTGTGCCCGCGCTGGTACCCTGGGCGCCGCCCGGCCCGCCTGCCCCTCTGGGTCTGCTCCGGGGTCTGGGTGCTGGCCACGCTCTTTAGTGTGCCCTGGCTGGTCTTCCCCGAGGCCGCCGTCTGGTGGTACGACCTGGTCATCTGCCTGGACTTCTGGGACAGCGAGGAGCTGCCGCTTCGGATGCTGGAAATCCTTGGGGGCTTTCTGCCTTTCCTCGTGCTCCTCGTCTGCCACGTGCTCACCCAGGCCGCTGCCTGCCGCACCTGCCGCCGCCAGCAGCCCCGGCCCGCAGCCTGCCGGGGCTTCGCCCGCGTGGCCAAGACCATCCTGTCGGCCTACGTGGTCCTGCGGCTGCCTTACCAGCTGGCCCAGCTGCTGTACCTGGCCTTCCTGTGGGACGTCTACCCCGGCTACCTGCTCTGGGAGGCCCTGGTCTACTCCGACTACCTGATTCTGTTCAACAGCTGTCTGAGTCCCTTCCTGTGCCTCCTGGCCAGCGCCGACCTCCGTGCCCTGCTACGGGCAGTGCTGTCCTCTTTTGCTGCCGCCCTCTGCGAAGAACGGCCTGGCAGCCTCATGCCGGCCGAGCTACAGACCCAAGTGGACTCTGAGGGTCCGACTCTGCCAGGGCCCACGGCCGAGGCCCAGCCGCAGCCGAACCCCACGGCCCAGCCACGGTCGGATCCCGTGGCCCAGCCAGAGCCGAACCCCATGGCCCAGCCACGGTTGGATCCCGTGGCCCAGCCGCAGCCGATTCTGTGGTCCAGCCCCAGTTGAACGCCGAGGCCCAGAGCCCTGGACACGCTGCCAGCTCAGCCCCCAGCCCCTGTGATGAAGCTGCCCCTGCCCCGTCCTCAGATCCAACCCCAGGGGCCCCTGAGAACCCAGCCACGCCTCCTGCCCCTGAGGGAGAAAGCCCCAGCAGCGTCCCGCCAGAGGAGGCCTCCGGCACAGGCCCCACATGAGGGCACAGGAAAGCCCCGGCCCAGAGGGAGACAGAAGAACCAGCCAGTGGGAGGCGGGAGCCGAGGACAGCATCCTCAGGAAAGCCCCGTGGGTCCCTCGGGCCTGCAGGACGGGGGAAGTGAGCTGAAGCAGCTGAAAGTCTCAGACAGTTTGCTGTGAGCATCCCCTGCCCTTGTCCCAGGCTCTGCCATGGTTGCCTCCAACATGCACAGCTGATGCTGTCTCCCGGGGTCCTGTACTCCAACGCCCTTAGGCCCCACTGACCGTTTCTGCCTGTGCCTCGGTCCTGCTGGAGGCAGACAGCAGGGGGCACTTACCCTGGGCTTGACTTGACCTCTCTCTCTTCCTCCCTGTTCTGTCCTCCGGGCCTGGACACAAAGATGCCAAATAAGAAAGTCCCTGCATAGAAGGAGGGCTTCCAGGGACCAGGAGCCCTAAGCAGGAGCCCGAGGCCCTGGTGGCCCACAAGCTGGCCTGGCATGGCCAAGCTCTCTCCATAGGTCCCCTGCCCCCAACGGTCAGTGAGGCTGGGGCGGGACCTCCGTCAGCAAGGAGGTAAGAAACCAGGCAAGAGCTCCCTAGCCTGGATTCAAACCCGGTTTTGCCACATCCCAGTTGGTAACTCTGGGAGTTATGTCACCTTCTGAGCTTCCATATCATCTGCTGTTAAAACGATTTTTTTCTTTTTTTGAAAGAGGGTCTCACTCTGCCACCCAGGCTGGAGTGCAGTGGCGTGATCTTAGCTCACTGCATCCTTGAACTCCCAGACTCAAGTAATTCTCCCACCTCAGCCTCCCAGGAAGCTGGGTGGGAGGGGGCAGGGGAGAAGGCCACCACCTGGCCTGAGCATCTGGGATCCTGTGACCAGTCCAGGCTGCAGACACCCAGGTGCCCTGGGAGAGCAGGGGTGCCTCTGTGCCTTGGGGCAGAGGCTCTGGAGGACCGCAAAGTCAGACTCCATTTAGGGATTCAACACACACACTTGTCCCCTCAGCCCCCCGTGGAGAAGTGCTGGTGCAGAGTGCCCTGGTCCCGCCAGCAATGGCACCTTTCCTCTGAGCCCAAGGACACAGATGGGAAGCTGTCCAAGCACAGAGAACTCTGGGCACCAGTGGGTCCAGAAAGGACAAAGAGCCAGGCACTGTGGCTCATTCCTGTAATCCCAGCACTTTGGGAGGTGGAGGCAAGAGGATTGCCTGAGCCCAGGGATTCGAGACCAGCCTGGGCAACATGGCGAGACCTTGTCTCTACCGTAAATCAAAAAATTTGCAGAGCATGGTGGCACATACCTGTAGTTCTGGCTACTTGTAAGGCTGAGACAGAAGGATCACCTGAGCCCAGCAGGTCAAGGCTGCGGTGGCCGTGAGCGTGCCACTGCACTCCAGTCTGGGCGACAGAGACTCCAACTCAAAAAA
>NW_007087137.1:19611-21327 GCF_000164805.1 Carlito syrichta | reverse complement strand
GCTGATTTTTTTATTTATTATAGAGATGAGGTCTCGCTGCCCAGGCGGGTCTCGAACCCGCGGGCTCAGGCAATCCACTCACCTCAGCCTTCCAAAGGCACGGGATTACAGGCTGAGCCACCGAGCCCGGCTCTTGCTTGTTTTTTGACTTGGGGTCTCACTCTGTTGCCCAGGCTGCAGTGCAGTGGTATGATCATGACTCACTCAGCCTTGACCTCCTGGACTCAGGTGATCCTTCCACCTCAGTCTCCCAAATAGCTGGGACTATAGGCATGCACCATCACATCCAGCTTATTCTTGGATTTTTTTGTAGAGATGAGATCTCGCTATGTTGCCCAGGCTGGTCTCAAACTCCTGGCCTCAAGCAATCCTCCTGCCTCGATCTCCCAAAGTGCTGGATTAAAGGTATGAGCCTAGCCAGGCTCGGTGGCTCAGCCTGTAATCCCCCGCCTGTGGGAGGCTGAGGTGAGTGGATTGCCTGAGCCTGCGGGTTCGAGACCCGCCTGGGCAGCGAGACCTCATCTCTACAATAAATCAAAAAATCAGCCGGGCGTGGTAGCGCATGCCTGTAATTCCGGCTACTTGGAAGGCTGAGGCGGAAGGATCGCCGGAGCCCAGCAGGTCGAGGCTGCGGTGGCCGGGAGCGGCCAGTGAATTCCAGTCTGGGCAACAGAGTGAAACTCCAACTCAAAAAAATAAAAAATAAAAAATAAATAAAGGTATGAGCCACCATGCCCAGCCACCTGTATTTTCAAAAGGCAACAAGCTGTGCAGGCAGCCTGCAATGGTGTAGTCAGATCTGGGCCATGCTTAGTCTCAATTTTCTCCTCTGTAAGATGGGGTGACCAATCCCTGGCAGGCTTGGTGGTTTTGGTCATTAACTGATCCTGGGATGGGGAGGGCAGTGGGTAGCGATGGGGATATCAGAAGCTTAATCGTAGCACTTCTTTTTTTTTTTTTTTTGAGTTGGAGTCTCACTCCATAGCCCAGACTGGAGTGCAGTGGCCAATCCCGGCCGTCGCAGCCTCGACCTGCTGGGCTCCGGCGATCCTTTCGCCTCAGCCTTCCAAGTAGCTGGAACTATAGGCGTGTGCTACCACGCTCGGCTAATTTTTGATTTTTATTGTGGAGATGAGGTCTTGCCAAGTTGCCCAGGCAGGTCTCGAACCCGCGAGCTCAGGCAATCCACTCACCTCTGCCTCCCAAAGCATGGGATCACAGGCTGAGCCACCGAGCCCGGCTAATCGTAGCACTTCTTAGGGATGGATGGAACTGAGGGTACTGGGACAGATGGGAGAGGGATTTCTGGACAGTCACGAGTCTGCTGAATTCATTCATCCAGCAAATCTTTTTTTTTTTTTAGTCTGGGTCCCACTCTGTCGCCCAAGCTGGAGTGTAGTGGCAGGCTCAGGGCCACTGCAGCCTCGACGTGCTGGGCTCAGGGGATCCTTCTGCCTCAGCCTTCCATGTCCAGCTAATTCTTTTATTTATTTTAGAGACGAGATCTCGCTAAGTTGCCCAGGCTGGTCTCGAATCCCTGGGCTCAGACAACCCTCTCGCCTCCGCCTCCCAAAGTGCTGGGATTACAGGAGTGAGCCAGTGAGCCACCGCACCCAGCTCATCCAACAAATCTTTTTTTTTTTGAGTTGGAGTCTCACTTTGTCACCCAGACTGGAGTGCAGTGGCTGCTCCTGGCCACCGCAGCCTCGACCTGCT
>NW_007087137.1:18068-19591 GCF_000164805.1 Carlito syrichta | reverse complement strand
GTCTCGCCAGGTTGCCCAGGCGGGTCTCGAACCCACGGGCTCAGGCAATCCACTCACCTCCGCCTCCCAAAGTGCGGGATGACAGGCTGAGCCAACCGAGCCCGGCTCATCCAACAAATCTTTATCAAGCGCTTGCTAGATACCTTTCTGGCTAGCCTTCTGTTCTGGAGACACATGGGCAGGGTTAAGGGTGTGCCCTCTGACTGTTTGAATCCTGGCTCATCGCTGAGTGCATGATTTTCAACAAGACGCTTGTGAGGACTCAGTTTCCTCATCTGTAAAATGAAGAGCTAAGAATGGTGCCACTTTCTAGGAGCGTTGAGCCCTACAAAGTGCTCGGTAATTGTTAGCTGTTAAGTTTCATATACAAGCAGGCTAAAGTGGCCCTTGGACCAACACAGAGTCACAGGCCAGAGCCTGCGTGGGGGTAGCCCGCCTGCCAGGGGCCGTCCCCACCACCAGGCTGCCTCCCCTCCACAAGATAAGCTTTCACCCCCCCCCATGCCTACGAAGCACACTCTGAGCGCAGGGCCTGGAATTCCGACCCCTCAGGGCACGCTGCAGTGCCTCCTCCCTTTTCCCGGACAGGGTTGGGCTCCCACAGCCTTTTAGCTTGGCAGGCAGATCAGGGAACAAAACTTCAGTACCAGCTGCCTGCCTTCAACTCTGGTCCCCACTCCAAACCTGATCTCTTGAAGAGTGGGTGATTTCTATTTGGAGAAAGAGCACTGACTTTCTAGAGGGTTTTGCAGGATCAAGAGGAGTTCAACTCTGGTCCCCACGCCAAACCTGATCTCTTGAAGAGTGGGTGATTTCTATTTGGAGAAAGAGCATTGACTTTCAAGAGGGTTTTGCAGGCTCACAGAGGAAGGTTTTGTATTGGAGAAAACCGACCATGAAGGAGGGCGGACCCCAAGACATTCCACAGCTCCCCACCTTACCCCAAACACACCCCGTGGAAGACTCACTCCTCCAGGTGAGAGACATCCCACCCCCTCCACAGGGACCAGATACTGATTCTGAGAGTGGCCGCTATGAACATTTCCAACTCTGCATTCAGGGCTGCTGTTCATTCATTCATTCAACAGACATTGCTTGATCCCATACTGTGTGCTGGGTCTTGTTCTGGGTACTGGGAACACGATAGGAACGAGACAGAGTCCTCGCCCTCCATCTGCTGACACCCTAGCAGGGGGAGGCAGACACAAGCACACAAATAAGTACGTTGTGTATCAACCAGGTAGTGACCAAGGGCGCTGTGTTGGGAACAGGTAAGACCCAGAGACTAGCCTGGTGAGAGGGGTGGTCAGGGAGGGTCCCAGGAGGAGATGGTATCTGCCCAGTCCTGGGGTGAGTGAGGGATGCCGCCTTTTCAAGATCTGGAGAAAGAGATTCCAGTTGGAGACCGGGATGCACCCAGGCCCTGCAGGAAAAGGAAGGTGGATATTTTGGAGAAAAGAGGGTCAGTGTCACGGGGCCACATGAGGGGTGATGGGCAGGGGTCAGAGAGGCGGGGGGGGGGG
>NW_007087137.1:17123-18032 GCF_000164805.1 Carlito syrichta | reverse complement strand
GGGGGGGGGGGGGGGGGGGGTGTGTGGGTTTTATGTCAAGTGGGGCAACCGGGAGTTGGAGGGAGGGCTGAGAGCAGGGGAGGGAAGGACCTGGTTAGGCTTTAGACCCTCCGGCTGTTGCCTGGGGTCCTGCCCTGTGCTGGAAGGATCCAGAAGGTTTATGGAGAAACAGGAAAAGCAAGGACTTTGGATCCACGCCTAGGAGGACTGCATCTGGCTGAGCAACCTTAGGCAGGCTCCTGCCTCTCTGGGCCTGTTTCCTCAACAGGGCGTGGTGACAGGAACCAGATGCCGCTTGGACACACAGTGAGGGCTTCGTACAGCCAGAGACAAGGTCTGACTTCCCCGCTTCCCCTTGGACTTTCTGGGAAGGGGACCCGCCATCATCCATGGTTAGCTAGGGGAGGGCAGCAGATGCCTTGGGGAGAAATGAAGTAGCCAGTGCCCCAGCGCCACTGACCCGAGGGAGAGGGGGCAATGTCCGCCTCTGGGACCTCCAGGGACACCTAAGTCCCCCAGGGTGGGGCAGAACATGGGGCATCTGGGGAGACCAGTGTGGCTTCATTGTCACGGAGCTGTCAAGAGGACGAGAGATTACTGTGGACCGACCCCCAGGCGTCCACAGGCGATAGTGGAGAGAAGAAAAGAAGGTTCGAGAGATCTGCGGGCCACGGCCTATTCCGATCTGTGAGAAGGCGGCTCGATGGGACCCAGGGGGGTTTATGGGGAAGAAGGGGGCGGCCGGCCTTCCACGCCTTCAAACACGGCGGCCATATTTACTCTGTTCACCAAGAGCATGAACTTTTGTAACTCAAAGAGAGTCACGTGAATGCAGCAACCGTCCGTGTAGACACTCTGCTTGGGGTGGCGGGTCGGAACTCGGGGGCCGGGGGTGGGAGATCGGGAGGG
>NW_007087137.1:12118-17103 GCF_000164805.1 Carlito syrichta | reverse complement strand
CCGGACTGGGGCGCCCTGCAGTTCCCTGCCCAGTCCCTGGGACTCAGAGCGGGGGCCTGGCGCGGCTCGCGGCGGGGGACCCTTCCGGCCTCCTCCCTCCTTCCAGCCCGGACCCGGCCTCCGAATCCGCGGACTGGAAGAAGGCTGCTCCCAACTGTCTGGGACCTACAGCAGCGCCAAACCTTCTCCGGCTGGGCACCTCCCGCCGCCCACACGTACCAGGGCCAGGGAGGGGCCCGGGGAGAGTCCTGCAGAGCCCCTCGGGACTCGGCAGCGGCCCGGGCCGGGGTCTGGGCACTGACCCCTTCAGATCACCGCCTGGGGGAGGCAGCCAGCCTCCGCACCTGTGACCTCATTCTGCACCTGGGGAAGCTGAGGCCCAGACAGGGGTTATAACGGCCAGCCACCGAGGGCACCCACCCCACTTCCCTTCGTGCGGCCTTGGGGTGGGCCGGGCTGATCTAGGCCTCTCTGCCCCGCAGACATGTCCTTCCGCAAAGTGGTACGGCAGAGCAAATTCCGGCATGTGTTTGGGCAGCCGGTCAAGAATGACCAGTGCTACGAGGACATTCGAGTGTCCCGTGTCACCTGGGACAGCACTTTCTGCGCGGTCAACCCCAAGTTCCTGGCAGTGATTGTGGAGGCCAGCGGCGGGGGCGCCTTCCTGGTGCTCCCCCTAAGCAAGGTGGGGCCCGTCAGGGTAGGCGGGGGAGAAGGGTGGAGGCACCGCCACTACCTCTGTGCGCATCACATCCCATGTTGTCACACTGTTGGCCAGGTGTCATAGTCCAGATTTATTGCCCCAGGAGGTGTCAGCACGGATGCAGAAGGTGGTTTATTGCCACGGATTCAGGATTAGAAGTGATAGCCATATCTGGCTCATTTGGTGGGTGGGGCACAGTCACATCTGGGCCACCTGTGTGCAGGGCCACCTGTAAGCCTGGCCATCATTCCCAATCCACAGAGGGGAAGACTGAGGCTCGGGATGGAGCCAGAGGTCTGGGCTCCACCTGACTGCCCCTTTTTACCCACAGACGGGCCGCATTGACAAGGCCTACCCGACAGTGTGTGGGCACACGGGACCCGTCCTGGACATCGACTGGTGTCCCCACAATGACGAAGTCATCGCCAGCGGCTCAGAGGACTGCACAGTCATGGTGAGGCACGGGCCTGGTTGGACCAGGGCCGTGGGTGTGGCTCAGGTGGCTGTCAAGACGGGGACAGACAGAGCATTCAGCCCGGTGGCCCTGTCCCTACCACAGGTGTGGCAGATCCCAGAGAATGGGCTGACCTCCCCGCTGACGGAGCCAGTGGTGGTGCTAGAGGGGCACACCAAGCGAGTGGGCATCGTCACCTGGCACCCAACAGCCCGAAACGTGCTGCTCAGCGCAGGTCTGCCCCACCCCCGCCCGGCCCCCAAGCCTTCTCCAGTATCCCCTCCCGGCCCATTGGACAGATGGGAAAGCTGAGGCCCGTGGAGAGTGAGAGACCCAATCTGATCCCAGAGGGTGGGCAAAGTGGACCTGGTGAGCTGCCGGCCTGAGCTGATGTCCCCGCCCCGCCCCCACCAGGCTGCGACAACGTGGTGCTCATCTGGAACGTGGGCACCGCGGAGGAGCTGTACCGCCTGGACACCCTGCACCCGGACCTCATCTACAATGTCAGCTGGAACCGCAACGGCAGCCTCTTCTGCTCGGCGTGCAAGGACAAGAGTGTGCGCATCATCGACCCCCGCCGTGGCACCCTGGTGGCAGTACGTGGCTCCGGCAGGCGAGGATGACTGTGGTTGGCCCGGGGGCTCGAGCGGGGTGCTGCACTGACCGGCCCATCCCTCCCACAGGAGCTGGAGAAGGCTCACGAGGGGGCCCGGCCCATGCGGGCCATCTTCCTGGCGGACGGCAAGGTGTTCACCACAGGCTTCAGCCGCATGAGCGAGCGGCAGCTGGCGCTCTGGGACCCCGTGAGTGGCCGGGGCCAGCCCGAGGGGCCGGCTTGAGATGTGGGCCCCACCCTGGGGCCACCTGCGGTCCCCAGGCTCTGTCAGGCCCTCGAGGCTCCCAGGACCCAGGACCCACCTCTCCTGCCCCCAGCTATCCTCCCTGACTCCCTGTGTCAGAGTATTTGCTTACCTTGCCTCTCTGAGCGGAAGGACCCTTCCTCCTTTGCTCGTCTGTGCCACCAGCTGCCAGCACAGGCTCTCTCCTCCAGGAAGCCTTCCAGCCCTTCCCTGCAAGAGCTGTGTTCCCCAGCCTTCTGCTTCTGCATGGTGACCCCCAGGGTCTCTTCGGGGGCAGGGGCTGGTGCTGCCAGGACCCCCGGGGTCCCCGTGGTAGGGAGTTTCCCAGCACTTGCTCAGTGGCCTGGAGGAGGCTGGGAAGATGGACCCCTGGGAGTGGGGAGGAACCGGGAAGGCCTGGTGGGTGACGCCATGTGGGCAGAGGCTTCGTGGTGGGAGAGCGTCGCCGGGACGTTGGAGGGCCGGAGGGCTGGCTGGTGAGGCTGCCTAAGGCCAGGCCAAGTGGGGGCTTGGGGCGGGGGAGGGGCGGAGGTCCCGCTTGGCCTGACCATTCCCCGATGTGGCAGGAAAACCCGGAGGAGCCCATGGCCCTGCAGGAACTGGACTCGAGCAACGGGGCTCTGCTGCCCTTCTATGACCCTGACACCGGTGTGGTCTACGTCTGCGGCAAGGTGGGGCTGGGCGGGGCTGGGGGGGTCCGGGCACAGGGCAGCCCCGGTGCTGAGTCCCTTCCTCCCACAGGGCGACTCCAGCATCCGGTACTTCGAGATCACAGACGAGCCCCCCTACATCCACTTCCTGAACACGTTCACCAGCAAGGAGCCCCAGAGGGGCATGGGCAGCATGCCCAAGCGGGGCCTGGAAGTCAGCAAGTGTGAGATCGCCCGGTAAGAGACCCCCCCCGCAGGCGGCTGTCTGCAAGAAAGGCTCAGCGGGGGGCCGGCCTGGGGAATGGGTCGGCCCCCAGGAACAGGGACCCGGCCGTGGGCCTCCCAGGTGAGGGGTCAAGTCCACGGGAAGCTTCTTGGGAGCAGGAATGAGCCATGGGGACGGTTCAGGGGTCAGTCTGCAGGAACCTTCTGGCAGGGAGGCCTGGGCGAGGCTTCTGGGGGCCCGGGGGTCAGCCTGTGGGAGGCCTGGAGGTGGGGAGGGTGGCCAGGGGGGCTGAGGGTCTGCTCCCCCACGTTCCCAGGTTCTACAAGCTGCACGAGCGCAAGTGTGAGCCCATCGTCATGACTGTGCCAAGAAAGGTGAGGCTGCCCAGGCCTCTGCCCTCCTGCCTCCTGCTCTAGCAGCTGGGCCCCACAGGGGTGACCGGGGTGAGGCCTAGGCATGGGTCCTGACCTAGCATGGAATGCGGGCAGTGGGCTGCACAGAGGCACCGTGTTCTTGTACCCAGCCAGGGTGGGCTGTGCCAGGCAGGGGACAAGCAGGGATGAGGACTGGGTGAGCGGGGACCCCTGGATGAGCCCCAGGAGACGGATGCCAGACAGGCAGCCACAGAGGTCTCCTGGAGGAGTCAGGACCCTTATTAGCATGCCATCCACTGCAGGCAAAGCATGGCAGCAGGCATGGAGAAAGGGACAGAGTCTGGCTGCAGCGGAGAGTCCCGCGAGGGGGTGACCAGGCCACGTGTGGCATGGCCTCAGATGCCCAGCCTTGGACACACTTCCATTATTCTCTGGCCGGCGTTTGCTTGGTGCCCCATTCAACGTGCCAGGCCCGCCTCGGGGAGCAGGGCTGGGAGCAAGGCTGTTGGGCCCGCCCCGTCAGCTCACAGTCCATGGGGCCTCCAGGATCCCACAAAGCCACACAGCTGGCCCCTGCGGCCTGCCAGGGAAGGTGGGGACAGGGGCCCTGCTCAGGAAAATCGGGGTAAACTTCCATGAGAGCCGTGGATGGCTCCAGAAGGGAAGTGAAAGTCCAGATATGAGCTTTAGAAAGGTTGCTCGGGCCGGGTCGTGGGAGGATGGATTGACAGAGTGCAAGCCTGGAGGCCGGGAGAGTGAGGAGGCAGCCACCCAGACGGAAGGACCCTGATGGGGCCCCGGCTGATCCTGACCTCTCCCGCCCCCTGCCCAGTCCGACCTCTTCCAGGACGACCTGTACCCCGACACCGCCGGGCCTGAGGCGGCCCTGGAGGCAGAGGAGTGGGTGAGCGGGCGGGACGCCGACCCCATCCTCATCTCGCTGCGGGAGGCCTACGTGCCCAGCAAGCAGCGGGACCTGAAAGTCAGCCGGCGCAATGTGCTGTCTGACACCCGGCCCACGGCAGCCCCAGGCTCTGCCCGCTCCACGTCCGCCGCCACCACTGCAGATGCCACCCCCAGCGGCAGCCTTGCTGGAGCCGGGGTATGTGCCTCCCACCCGGGTGGGGCAGTGTGGGGAGCCCCAGGTCTGCTGTGTGTGCCGGGCCCGTCGCTGTCCTCTGGGCCTGAGGCGCCTGCTGGGCTTGGGAGGGCTGTGACTTGCCCCACGCCCCTGCAGGAGGCCGGGAAGCTGGAAGAGGTGATCCGCGAGTTATGGGCCCTGCGGGCGCTGGTCAAGGAGCAGGGCGAGCGCATCGGCCGCCTGGAGGAACAGCTGGGCCGCATGGAGAACGGCGATGCCTAGGCCGCCCGCCGCGGACACCACTGCCCACGCCACTCTGCGTCCTTCATTCTGTCTCACAAGCTCCCGCTGGCAGGTCACACCGGGCTGGCTGGCAGCCCGGGCCTCAGGCGCGCCTGGGGCGGTTTCCGCCCTGACCCATCCCGGGCCCAGGCTGGAGCCAGCACCTGCCTTTGGCCATTGTCGCTGCGGAGGACTTTTGTCCTTGCTTGTCCTCCGAGGGACCATCTTCCCACCCCCGCCCGGCCCCCTGCTCCCTCCCCAGAGGCGGGAGGGATGGGCGCTATATTTTCATTCCAAATAAAATTCTCTTTCTAAAAGCCAGGGTTGACCGGCAGCAGCCGGGGATGGGGGTGGG
>NW_007087137.1:10775-12098 GCF_000164805.1 Carlito syrichta | reverse complement strand
GGGGGTGGGAAAGGAAGTCTGGAAACCTGGGGAAAGGTGAGGTCCCGGGAGTCACAGATGAGAGAAAGGTCCGGGGCCATGAGCAGCCCCAGAGACACTGCTCCCCTGAACTCTGGCAGGCAGGGAAACCGAGGCCATGCCCTGCTTTGAACTGGTGCCTGGTTTCTCCCCTTGGAGGCCTGGCCACAGGCCCATCCAGGGGTCAAGGAGCCTCTTCTGGAGACTGAAGATGTGCGGGTCAGGGTGGTCCTGAGAGGCCACGGGCCTGGGGTCCTGCGGCCGGGAGGCGTGGGTGGGGTTGTAGGCAGGAAGCGGAAGCGTCAGGTCACCCCTCGCTGCAGTTGAGAGCCAAGAGCTCATTTCTCGCTCACCACCGCCATAGCTGGAGGTGGGCGCCAGCACGGAGGGGCCGGTGGACCAATGGTGAGCGCTGGGGCCCCTGGGTTCTTGGGGTAGGGGCCACAGGAGTCTGGGCCGGAATATGTGGGCCCCAGGAGCCAGGGAAGGACCCCCGCTGGAGCCCCGGGGCTGAGTTGAGCCCTGGGAGCCTTTCTCTCATCCCAGAGCTGGGCTCTCTGGGATTCAAGGTTATGGTCCCAATGTCCCACACCAGCCTGGCTCCCCTGAAGGTCCCTGAGATGGGCCCTTACCTGCTCCTGTAATGGGAGCCCGGGCAGACAGCCTGGGGTGGCCAGGGAAGGCCGGCTGCACCTCAGTGCCCCTCCCCCGTGTCACCCCCCGCCCGGCATGTTCCGACCGCAGGCTTCCTCCAGCAGCTGCATCGCCTCCCCGGCCCCTGCACGCCTGAGGCCCTCGGGGGCGGGGAGTGGAACGGAAACCCTGCAGCTGGGGCAGCCCCGTGGCTGGGCGGGAGGAAGGGGGCTCAGGGACCCCCACCCTGGGGCCCGACCAAGCCGGCTGGGCCAGGTGCCTCCATAGAGCCTTCAGGAGAGGCGGTCCTGACACCTGCAGGTGCCTTCTCTCCATCTCCCCCATCCCTCCCCCACCCCCCAGACAGGCCGTCTGGACACATTCGACCAGTACTGGCTAAGCACCCACTATGTGCCAGGTACTGTTTTAGGTTCTTGATGCCCGCAAAATGCCCGTCTTCGTGCAGCTTACTGTGGTGAGATAGACAAGGACAAACAAAAAATCTGGCATCATCTCCCTCCCATGTGAGGTGTCGTGGGAGGAGACAGTGGTCCAGGCTGGGGGCTCCCAGGGCTGTGGCCACAGCATCAGGGTAGTATAAGGTCGGGTTGGGCCACGGTGGAGTGACGCTCAATAGAAAACCAAGGTGAGCGAGCCATGAGGCCCCGGGTG
>NW_007087137.1:9504-9894 GCF_000164805.1 Carlito syrichta | reverse complement strand
GCCCCCCCAGTGGAAAGGCCCCCCCCCCCATGGGTGCTGGCCAGCCACTTGAAATAAAGCCCCTCCAGCCCCGCGGCTCTGTGGTCTTGTAGTGACCCCCATCCCTACACAGGGGCTCCTCCCGGCCTGCCACCAGCAAAAGAGCCCGGTCAGTGCCATGATTCAATCCTTTAATCCTCTCCACATTCATGATTCAGGGCCCAGCCACCGCAGCAGAAACTCACTCACACGCACGCGCTCCCGACCCCCAAGGTCTCTGGCGACGGCCCAGGGTCCGCCTGCCCTGTCGGCGCCGCTCAACCACGTCGCAGGGTCCTCCTAGCGCCCCGGGCGCCCGCGGCCCCTCTTGGACTTCTTGGCCCCTGAGGGGGGACGGATGGGGAGCGGGGC
>NW_007087137.1:1435-9367 GCF_000164805.1 Carlito syrichta | reverse complement strand
TCTCCACCTGCCTGGGCGCACAGGCCACAGGGCCACCACCAACTCCCACCCAGGCAGCCCCGCCCCGAGGTGTGCAGGGGCTGAGGCCCCCGGCAGACGCGGGAACAGGGCCGACGTCGGCTGGAAGACTCAGCAAGGGCCTAGCTGCGGCCCCGCCCCAGCCACGGGCTCCACTGTCCCTCGGTACCTGATGGGGGTCCGGGGGCTGCTGTTGAGACGTCTGGGGGAGCGCAGCTTGGGCTGGAAGGAAAAGCCCTCCTTGATGCTGTCCAGGACGGAGGGTGCCACGTACGTGAAGCCCTGAGGGGAGGGGCAGGGCCGCGAGGCTCAGGGTTCACCACTTCTCAGCCACGGGTCCCACCCGGGTCCCCACAGGCCCAGGCCCTCACCAGGAAGGCCTGGTTGGCGCTCTCGCTGAGGGCCGTGTCGTCTGGACTGTCCACGGGTGTCTGCCGCGTAAAGCGGGTGTCAAACTGACTCACATCCTCCTCCGACTGCTGCAGGCAGACCCGAGTGGGGAGGGGTCAGGGGACATCAAAGTGCGTGTCCCCCGCCCGCCACCGACCCAACGGGCTCTCCGCTCACCAGGCTGGGCCTGAAAGGGGGGTCCACACGGCGGGCCAGGAGGTCGTCCCAATTCATGTGCCGGAAGAAGGGGTGTCTCTGTGGGTAGACAATGCCCCACGCGTGCCAAGAGCTCACCCTCTCTGGCCCTGGGTCACCCACTCTGTCCAGGGCCCTGCCCCTGTACCTGTCACCCTCGGAGACTCAGCCCTGCCCCCTGGCGGCAGTCCCAGGCCCACCTGCACATCAGCGGCGTCCCCTGGGCCACCGCCAATCCGCTGGCTGGGATTCCGCTTCAGAAACTGCAGGACCAGGACAAAGGGCAAGGGCTGGGGAGGCACTGCTAGTGTGTCCCCACGTCCCAGGGCTGCTGGGCAGGGTATGGTGAGGTGGGGGAGGCCTCTGGGCATGGCCCGCACCTAGGACACCCTCAGGACCTTTGAGGTCTGGTCCCATGATGCCTCCTCCATGAAGCCTTCGTGAAGGCTCAGGCGCGGGGCATTTTGTTGAGGGCAACGCCCAGTGGCCTGTGACATCTCTAAGGGGCACTTCTGCCGGAAGGGTGGCTAGCTCACATGAACATCCTGCTGATTAGGGCTCAGACCAGGGCCTGGTCCAGGGGCAGCAGTGGGTCTGTGCCAAGGCCAAGGTGGGGACTCAGAGTCTCAGATCCCAAGGTCAGGGCACTTTTCCCTCCCCGGGTGCACACTCTGGAGGCCCGACTTCCCCTCAGCCCACAGAGACTCAGGCATGCGTATAGAGGGGCTGGCAGGACCCAGGGCAGAGAGGCCTGACCCACGCAGGAGGGAACCTCACCTTTTTGACAAGGTCCCGGGCATCTGGGGTGAGGTAAGGGGGCAGTGCCAGCTTCCCCTTGATGATCTTATCCATGGTCTTCTTCCGGTTCTCTGCGGTGAAGGGTGGCTGGAGGAGGCACAAGGTGAGGGGAGCCTTGCAGCCCCTCTCCGGGCCCTGCCCCTGCCCGGGAGGAGGTCCCCTCCCGCCCCCACCCTCCCTCCTCCCAAGGAGGCTGGACTTGCCGATCCAGTGAGCATGTCGTACATCAGGGCCCCCAGGCTCCACCAGTCCACAGCCCGGTTGTGGCCACTGCGCACCAGAATCTCAGGGGCCCTGGGGGCCGGGCGGAACGGTCAGTCAAGGCGAGTCCTTTCTGGCTGTCCTCCCGAGCCCTGGGCCAGTCGGGTGCCACTTACATGTACTCGATGGTGCCGCAGAAGGTGTGCGTGACAGCGCCCTCGTGGATGGATTCCTTGCAGAGCCCAAAGTCGGTCAGTTTGATGTGGCCTGAGGACGGACGTCGGGAGAGGTCAGGCCTGCCTGTGAGGCTCCAGGGCCCCCCCGGGGCTGGCACGCACGCTCACCCTGGCTGTTGAGCATGATGTTCTCAGGCTTGAGGTCCCGGTAGATGATGCCCTGGGAGTGGAGATGGCCCAGGGCCAGCGTGATCTCGGCCAGGTAGAAGCTGGAGAGAAGGGACAGGGTGAAGGCAGGGGCGGGCAGGGACCAGGCGCCCCTTGGGAGAGTGGCAAGAGGAACACGCACCAGGCTGTGTCTTCCAGGAAGATGCCTTCTCGCTCCAGATGCGTGAAGAGCTCGCCACCTGCGACAAGAGCCCCGTCAGCAGCTGTGTGCTGGGACCAAGCCCCTTTGCGCTCTCTGAGTCTTGGTTTCCTCTTGAGGAAAGGGGGCTGGTCATTCCCGCCCTACCTGCCTCCCAGAGCTGCCGTGGGGATTCGATTCAATTCAGCAAACATCTACCGACGCCTACTCGGTGCCCGGCCCTGTGTTGGGTGAAGCTGGGGACAGGATGAAGAGACCCAGCCACTGCCCTCAGGATGCTCAGTCTACTGGGGAGACAGACATGCACACAGAGGCTCTCATACGCCAGGCTGAGGCCACGGCTCCAAGAGCTTAACCCAGAAAACCTCATAGAGGAGATGGGGAGGAACAAAGGAATCCCAACACAAGAGAACAGCAAAAGCATGGTTCGTGGGACTGTGGGGGGCGGCACAGGACACAGAGGCAGACGTTTGCTCGTGGGGCTCATCTGGGGCAGATGAAGAAGGAAGGGAAAAGTCCAGAAGTGCTCTATGGTGAGGAAGAGCAAGTAGGTCAAGGAGGCTAGACTTGATCTGGGCAGCCATAGAGACACAGGACCATAGCGGAAGCGCTGGGAACAGTCCTGGGCTCTAGGGACATGATCAGCAATGAGACACTGGAAGCAGGTGAGCGGGAGGCCTCGAGCCCAGTTAGAAACCGCTGTGCAGCCGGGCTCGGTGGCTCAGCCTGTAATCCCGCACCTTTGGGAGGCTGAGGTGAGTGGATTGCCTGAGCCCACGGGTTCGAGACCCGCCTGGGCAGCGAGACCTCATCTCTACAATAAATTAAAAAATCAGCCGGGTGTGGTAGCACATGCCTGTAATTCCGGCTACTCGGAAGGCTGAGGTGGAAGGATCGCCGGAGCCCAGCAGGTCGAGGCTGCGGTGGCCGGGAGCGGCCACTGCACTCCAGTCTGAGCGATAGAGTGAGACTCCAACTCAAAAAAAAAGAAAGAAAGAAAGAAACCGCTGTGCCCACCCACCCCCATGCCCATGAGAGAGTGGAGGGGATGGAGAACACTGCTGAAAATGGACCAGCTGGGTCGGGGACTGGCCTGGACACAAGGAACACAGGAAAGAGGATCAAAACGTGAGGTGGGGGGAGCAGAAACAGACAAAACCGCCCTCTGGACTCCTATCCAAACTCCCACTTTCCCATCCACCCTAACACAGGTGAGGGACACAGAGGCACTGGACAGATGTTTGCTGAATGAATGCACAGATGGACTGATGGGTGGGTGGACGAGTGGGTGGGTTGGTGTGGGGGCCCCGAGCCAACCTCCATAACCACATGTCTCAGTTTCCCCCCAGAGTTCCCAGGGCTTCCTGTGCTGGCTCCCGGCCCCTGCCCACACCCCTGCCCGGGCCCGCACTCGTACCACTGAGGCACTCGAGGATGAGGTAGAGTTTGCCACCCGTCTGGAAGGCATAGGCCAGCTCCACAATAAAGGGGTGCTTCACTGACTCTAGAATGTTCCGCTCAGCCCGTGTGTGTGCTGTGTCCTTGGCGTTGCGCACAATTTTGGCCTGGAGATGCAGGAATCGGTTAGAGGTGAGGGCACTGAGAGCTCCTGGGTCCCTCCAGCCATGACCCTCTGCCATTCTCTGTCACTTCTTGTATTTCTCTGTAATCCTGTTGCTGTCAGCAGTCATCCTTTTCAGGAGCTGGTTTGTCCTCTCACATATGGTTTCGCAACCTCAGTAAGGCTGACACCTTGGACCAGATCACCCTGTTGTGGGAGACTGTCTTGTGCACCAGGGGACGTTCAAGCATCCCCGGCTTCTGCCCACTGGGTGCCAGTGGCACTCACCTCTCTCATCTTCACAATTGAAAATGTATCCAGACATTATCCAATGTCCCCTGGGAGGCAAAGCCGCCTCCCTTTGAGAATGACTACAAAACAATATACATGACAACAGATAATAACTGAGCAAAGGCCAGAGACGGGGGCCATCTCCTCCACGGTGATCCCTGTTGTCTTCCCAAAGCCTGGCAGAGCATGCTGGGAATGACAGTCACTGGGTATTTTTCTCCTGAACCAATGACTCACCTTCCTCAGGACTTTCATGGCATATATTTTGCCTGAGTTGGTGCCTTGCACTTTTCGTACCTGGAACACCTGCAGGGCAGGGGAGACAGGATCAGCTTCCCTCTCCACATCCTATCTCCAACAAACCCCACCCTGAAACTCTGGCATTGGGACGGAGAGGCTGGGCCCCGCCAAGGGTGGGGCAGTCAAGATTTCAAGTCCTGTCCCAGAGAATGTGCCCTTCCCTGTTTTTTGTTTCAAGCTCTGAATTCCATCAGAAGCTCTGCTGATTTACTAATCTAATTTGTTAGCTCAAGCCTGGGGCTGCGAGGCCCTGGGGAGGAAGGCCAGTACCTTGCCATAGCCACCCTTGCCCAGAACACGCAGCAGCTCAAAGCAGTGGGGGCCGATGCGCTCGGGGCCCAGGTTCACGCTGGTCTCGGTCAGCTCCACCTCCTCATAGTGTCCCACAGGCCTATGGACACAAGAAGTTAATTGGGACAAGGCTCTGGTGCTCGCCAGGTCCCCTTCCCCGCTCCAGTGCCCCTCCCCGAACACGACCCTCACTCACTCCAGGCCAGCCGCCCTCAACTCGGCAAGGGGACACACGTCCTGTGAGAAACCGAGGGTTAAGAGCCAAGGGAGGTGCCCGGGTACCTCCCTCACCCCTCCCAGCTGGACTGCTTGGCCCAGGAGAGAAGGGGGTCAGGCATGGACGCTGGCAGGGGATGGCAAGGACTGGAAAGGAGAGGTCGAGGGTAGAAAAGGGAGAATCAGGGGAAAGGTCTGGGTCTGGAGGAGAGTCAGGGAGAGGGTGTGATCTGCGAAGGACCGGGGTCTGCGAGGGTCGGAGCCCAGTCTGGGTCGGGGGGTTCCGAGGCTCCGACCTCGGCTGGGTTTAGGAGCGGCTCCGGAATCCCGGCGCGCGCGGGCGGGGCACTCACCGCGGGGCTGAACTCCGGCTCGCCCTCGCCCTCGCTGCCTTCCTCCGTCTCCAGGTCCAGGTCAAACACGGCCGCCATGGCGGCGCCGGCCCCGCGGGCCCCCCGGCCCGTACCTGGCCGCGCTCTGAAAGACAGCCCGGGAACTCTACGTTATCACTCTGCGACGGCTGCCGCGCGCTCCGATGACGCAAGTGGCTTGGCTCTCCTTCCGGAGGCCTGGCGGGGGAGGGAAGATGGCGTCCGTCGCAAGGCCTCTCGGGAGTTGTAGTCCCAGAGTGCCCGGGGATGCGCTCAACCCTCGGAATCCCCTTCAGCGACCCTTCGTCCTCCCAGCACCGCTCCCCGGGCGCCCACTTTGACTCTGGGGAGACTTTTGAGTCTGGATGAGGCAGAGTTGGAAGTGCATGCAGGTGTGACTGTAAATGCCATCCCCAGCCCTTTTGGGGTCGTGTCCTGCAAGGCTGGCTGGGTGACCAGAGGCAGGTCGCTTTCCTCTCTCTTCGCTCCAGAAAGGGAGGCAGTTGCATCAGGGCCTCCCTAGCGTGCCTCTGCCTCGAGGACCCTGCAAGTCAGAGCATTTACTGGGGGACAGCTTACTGCCAAGCTGTCGCCAGATTCCTGCCCTAAACAGTTTGGGGGGTCATCAATTCACCCAAATATGAACTTTTACTGGAGTTTACTCCGTTGTTAATTTAAGCTCATTTAATAATGCGGCCACCTGGTACAGAATAGAAACAATAAAGCTTTGTCGAAACCTGGCTTGGTGCCTCATGCCTGCAATCCCAACACTTTGGGAGGCAGAGGCGGCAGATCACTTGAGGATCACTTGAGGTCAAGAGTTCAAGACCAGCCTAGGCAACAAAGCCAGACTCCAATTCTGCAAAAAACTGTGGTGGTGGGCACCTGTAGCCCCAACTGCTCGGGAGGCTGAAGTGAGAGAATTCTGTGAACACAGAAGTTTAAGGTTACAGTGAGCTATGATTGCACCACTGCACTTCAACCTGGGTGACAAAGCAAGACCCTGTCTCTAAAAATAAACTGTGTTGAAAGAATAAATAACCAAATCTGGTTTGTGACTTTAAATTGCACATAGATTCTTGTTGGATGGGACTCCGTGAGGGTGATTTTGGACCAGACCAGGCCTTGAGTGTGAGTTCTGATTGCTGGAGACTGTTTAGATATGCCATGTAGTTGAACAGGGGAGGCTGGGTGTGAACTCAGATGGACAGAACTCAGGGGATCTCCAGGCTGGCAGAGGGTTATCTGGTCGGATGTGGTCCTCTGGTTGTAATTCCACCAAAGGAGATGCTCAGGTTTGGGCCCTGATGTGAGTGTAGAAGCCTGGCCCGTAGGGCAGTTTTCCAGTTCCAGATGCTACAGGGATCCTCTCCAGACCTCTCACTCCTCCTGTTATTCCCAGGTAGCTGATCCTGGGTGGAGTTTCCCGATCGAGAGAACCTATCCCAGACTCCAGACACTTCACTAGTTCATAGCCTTTATTCAGGGAGGGATGCTTGGGGAGAGGTCCACAGCTCCTGTGCTGCCCAGAGGCAGTTCTTAAACAGCCTTCCTGGAGTGAGGAAGGGAGTGCGAACTCTCCTCTGTTGATGCTGGTTAGGTGTGCCAGAGGCGAAAGCACTGAAGGTTGGTGAAGAAGCTACATGGTGGATGGGAGGGAGGCGGCCACACGTCTCAAGGCCAGTTATGAATGAGGGCAGGGAAGCGAGGGGGGCCTAGACGTTGAGCAGGCATGTAAGACTTAAGCTAGAAACCCAGGCCCTGCATCACGTCCCACCACCCTTCTTCCACCGTGTGATATGACCTTGGGCAGTCATTTTTCCTCCGAGCCTGTTTCCTCTCATCCGTAGAATGGGAGCAATAGTGTCTGTCTGGGGGAGTGAAGGGAGAGGGCAACTGCTGTCCACAAGCCACCTGCCTCTGCTGCGCAGGACAAGAGAGGCATGGGACACCGCCAAGCATTTCAGTAGGCTCTGGGATTTGGGGAAGAGGAAGACAGGAGCTTCAGTCTCAGGTTTTCCTGGGATTTGTCTAAGGCCAACGGCCCGACCAGGCTCTCTTCCCCTGTAGGTGACAGGAAAAAAGACAGACCTGGGAGGGTGGGGGCGAGGGGCTGAGTTTGGACCCACTTCCACCTGCAGAGGTGACAGTGAAGGTGTGGGTGTGCAGCTGGGTCACCTCTCCGAGGCTAGAGTCCCAGGAAAGCTGTGGGCTGGACTGGGGCCTTTGAGAGGCCAAGAGGGCCAGCAGCCCCTAGATACTTGCTTTTTTGTAGCCTTGGAATCCAGCAGGCCTTTGTGCCAAAATGGCCCCGCTGCTCTGGGCATTGGAGTGGGCCAGGCTGGGGCTGGGGCATGACGATGGGGAGAGAGGGAGGGAGAGCACCAGGGAGCAGAAGGCACCACAGGCCCTCCCCCATCACTCTCCCTGCCCCCTGGCCCCAGTGCTATTTGAAGTGAGACAAGAAGTAGGCTACAGGGTAGTTGGGCCCGTCAATACCCAGCCCCTGGCAGAGACCCAGTAGGCGGAGACGGGCCTCGGCGGGGCTGGGCCCTGCACAGGCCACGCTACAGTAGGGCTCCTCATACTCGCCGGGCACCAGGGCTTCCTCTAGCAGATTAAGGCGCAGTAGGCCCTGGTCGTGCAGGGCCTGCAGATTCTCACGGCTGGCAGTGGAACTCAGGGCCTGCAGGTGCTGGGACACCAGGCACATGACGCCTACCAGGTGGCCACGGGCGCGTGGGTGGGTGGGCAGGG
>NW_007087137.1:0-1415 GCF_000164805.1 Carlito syrichta | reverse complement strand
TTGAGCTCCACGTTGAAGACCCCGTCCAGCAGCCCACAGCCCAGGCAACAGCGGAAGGCTGCTTGCACCATCTGTGCCTCCTGCTCCGGTGCCAGGCCGGTGGGCATGCAGGCCGCCGTCTCAGTGAAGCCAGGCAGCCTGGTGGGGCCATTGTCAGAGACAAAGGCGGCCAGCAGCTGCCCGCCGAACAGCACCAAGTCCACATCGTGCTCGGTGCCCTCCACAAATTCCATCAGCAGCATAGCATTGCCCCAGCCCAGCCCAATGCCCGGGTGGTCGGCCTCGCCCTGCAAGTCACGAGCGATCCGGGAAAAGTGTTCGCGGCACTGTGGCGCGTCCTCTACCAGCCGCACGCCCACCGCACCTGCCCCGAACTCCAGCTTCATGACACCCGGCAGGGGTACCTGGTGAACCGCCCTCTCTATGTCAGCCTCGCTCTCCAGCGGGCAGCAGGGCACGGCATGGAGGGAGGGCGCAGGCCAGGGTGGTCCGTGGTGGCGCAACAAATGCAGCTGGGTGCGGCTCTTCTGCTTGGCCAGGCGCATGGCGGCTGGGGGACTGCAGGGCAGACCCAGCTCCTGGCAGAGCAGGGCTGTGAGCACCAGGCAGTCGTCCCAGTAGGAGAAGCAGCCGTCCAGCTGCAGGCCGCGGGCCCGCACCAGCTCCGCCAGCAGCCGTGCATTCTCCTCGTCCCGCCTGTGCTCCGTCACGTCGAAGTGGATGAAGGTTTGCACCAGCTGGGACGCGAAGTGGTTGGGGTCTGACTCCACCAAGTGCAGCTGTGGAAACCACCCCCAGGTCAGCACCCCCAGGAGGTGGCAGCACCTCAGGTCAGTCATGCTGGGCGCTGGGGAGACAGGATGGGGCCGAGGGCGTGGTCCAGACCCTCAGGGGAGATGGGCTCACAAACACTAGGTGCTCAATAAATGCTCTTGGTGACTGGTTGAATAAACGGAAGGTGTAGAGGTGGGACATCCAACCCAGCTTGGAGGGGAGGGAAGGCACTCTAGAGAAGGCAATGCCTAAGGTCAGAGCTAAAGGCTCGGAAAGACGGCTGAGGAGGAAAGGGCCGTGATCTGGGTGGGAAGGGTGCTGCCACTCAGAGGGGATGGCGAGGGGGCGCTCAGTGGGCTCTTTCCCACAGGCAGCCTCCCTGGCCCCCGCTCGTAGAGAAACAGCCAGGGTTAGGGCGTGGGACAGGTGATTTGGTCGTCATTCACAGAGGAATCCAGTGGGGTGCTTGCTCCCATAGCTTACCGCCTGCTGGGGGAACCCAGACACAAGGCAGCTGGGACCAGGGCAGGGACAGCCCCTGAGGAGGGAGGGCGGGAGGGAGGGAGGGCTGGCTGTCTGCACAGTAGCATGGCATCAGCAGTGACATTCAGCTGAGAACACACTGTTCGAGGCAGGGAGCA
>NW_007087136.1:66494-66953 GCF_000164805.1 Carlito syrichta | reverse complement strand
AAAAAAAAAAAAAAAAAAAAAAAATATATATATATATATACACACACCAAACAATGTGTACACATTTAAGAGTTGTTACTATGTATTACTTTTCAAAGTTGAATTAAATTAGGATAGTATGACATTTGCTCAACTGTGCTTCCACCATTTTCTTTGACTGTCCTGTCTGTCACATGGTGATGCTAGCATTCATTTGATTAACGCCATCTTTTGAGGGAACATTTTTCATTTACATTTTATTTTATTTATTTAAAATGTGTATACATTTTTTATTTTTACATATATACATACACATACGGGGTGGGGAGAGAGGGAAGACAGAGAGAGAGCATGTGTGCCCAGGCAGGCCCACAAAACAACACACTATTTGAGGAATTGGACAGGGTTAGCACAATTAAAAAGAAAATCAGGCCGGGCTTGGTGGCTCAGCCTGTAATCCCACGCCTTGGGAGGCCGAGG
>NW_007087136.1:56430-65469 GCF_000164805.1 Carlito syrichta | reverse complement strand
CTCAGGCAATCCGCTCACCTCAGCCTCCCAAAGGCGCGGGATTACAGGCTGAGCCACTGAGCCCGGCTTATTCTCACATGTTTAAACTTCAGTCACCTTCAAGGTACTCTCTGTTTGATGCAATACACCTATTGACACGCTCTTTCCAGTCTTCAAAACAGTTTCTGAACCCATCAATTTTGATGCCTTTTCGTCCTTCTGCCATTTTTTGTTTCACCTGTTCCACACTGGCAAAACGGTTCCCTTTGAGGACATTTCTCCATCTGGGAAAACAACAACAACAAAAAAAATGCCACTCAGGTTGAAATCAGCTGAATAGGGAGGGTGGGGCACAGGGGTCATGTCATTTTGGGTTAAAAACTGCTGAACACTCAGCATGGGGTAGGCAGGGGCACTTGGAAATCGCCCATCATGAAATGGGCAAACGCACTGGAAGAGTCTCCAAAAAGAAAAAATTGACAGAAGCTGAACACAGCCTCTCACAGCAATGCTAGCTGGTACACTGATGCCAATGGGTCCCTAGAACACTTACCTAGCAGGGGAAGCCTGTACTAAAGGGACCTGCCCTCCAAAAGATAATTCTGGTTTTCTTTGGGTCCCCCCTCGTATGTCTTCATCCTGCAGGCAAATAAACCAGCCGTGGAACAGTTGAGTGATTTAGGGGGCACAGGCTTCATCTGAGGTGACTTTAAAATCCTCTGGCTGCCTTCCTTGGTGGGAAGCATCCAGTGCTTCCCAAGTGCCTGCACGTTACATGCTCTTCAGAACTGAAGGGCACCAGCCTTGCTGGCCTCGTAGCGCTTCCTGTTGTCAGTTCTTTGAGCACTGGAGCCATCCCGGTGGCTGGGGTTACAATGGCAACTTTAGTGTTTTGTGTTTGCTTGGTGTGGAGCACCATTTGATGGGCTATCGGCCATGAGTCTTCTCTTGAATCTGTTCACGTCTTCTTCCAATGTTTTACAATTGGGTTATTTATCTTGCAGCTGTTGCTGTGGAGTGACTTACATGTTCTGGTAGTGAGCCCTCTGTCTCTCTCTCTCTCTCTCTCTCTCTCTCACACACACACACACACACACACACACACACACACACACACACACACACACTACTGCTTCCCAGTCTTGGGCTTGCCTATTAGTTTTGTTAATGGTGTATTTTAATGAGCAGAAGATTTGGATTTGGATGATATCCAACTTATCCGTTTTTTTCCCTTTTGAAATCAGTGGTTTTGTGTCCTGACCAAGAAACCTCTGCCTCTCTAATGTGGCAAAAATATTTTTCTGTTTCCTCCATAGTCTCAGCTCTGCTTTTTCACATTTAGATCCATTTCAGACGGATTTCTGTGTGTGGAACGAGAGGGTAGTTGAGGGACCTTTTCCCCATGCCTCCAACCCATCTGTTCGTCGAAAGTGCTTTCCTTAGCCCCAGGGCTGTGGCCTCTGGGTGGGCCCCCTGCGTGCAGGGGGCTGATTTGACTTAGTTTGCCTTGACTTACTGTTTTAAATTATTATTCTTTAAATGGCTGTAATTCTCTTTTGTATACATGTTTCACCTTTTAGAAAGGGTCACCCTCTCAAGGCCACCTCTGTGCAGGTATCATGCTCGGTGTTGGGGAGGTTGTGGTGACATGACAGGCCCAAACTGTCCCTGTGGAGGAGACTGAGATGGTGGACTCAGAAATGGTGAAGTGGACATGGCTCCTCCTGCATGGAGGAGAAACGGACTGAAACCTGCTAAATGCAGGCTGAGAAAGGTCTTCCCGGGGAGCATGATCATGTGAACAAGAGCTAAAGGTCTTAATGGATCACAAGCTCAACTCAGGTCAACGATTCAAGATACCTTAAGATCTCCTTTGCAGTTTCCGTAGTTTGTACAGAGTTTATAGTGTGCTCAGAGGAGAGGAAGGCGTCCTTCTGTGTACAGCTCAGACCCCCTTTCTGTCTTGTTTGGGGGGTCTTGGGCTCATATCTAAGAGGGGAATGGAGCAGACAGAGAAAACCTGGAGGGCGTTCCAGAGCTGAGAGAGGGCTGGGGCAGGAAACAGGTGGCACGGAGGCCCAAAGGGCGGAGCCAGGACACTCTCGCCTCCTAGGGAGGCAGGGAGGCAGACCTCGGCTCTAAGCAGGGAGTTTCATCCTGAGTGTGGATCGTCCAGCACATCTATACGATTCCCAGGGAGAGAGGGGACCATCCTGAACCCCAACAAGGCCCCACTGGAGTGTATTATTCGAAGGCTCCCCAGGCGCCCTTCCCTCCACACCAAATTCCTCCAACATTAAATAGAGGCCACTTGTGTCCTTGAGTTTGGTGGCTGCCATTCAAGGCTCTTGAGATGGGGACCCAGGCTATTTACTGGAAGGACACTGGGTTCCCCCTTCACTGCCCGGTGCAGAGTGGGAGGGCCCAAAGAAGCGCTGTGGAATGTGCCGCCAGCCCCATGGCTCTGTTTGGAATTTCACGGGGACATTTTACAGTCACTAAACTTAGCACCAGGGCTGTGGCCTCAGGATAGGCCCAGGCATGCCAGGGGCTGAGACTGAATCATGGAGTGCGTAGACAGGAAAAAATGTGATGGGCCGGGCTCTGGGGACACCTTTTACTCTGGGTGGGGTGCCTGGTCCTGAGAGGTAGCCCTGGGACCCCTGGGGCTTCTGGGGAATGTCCCACCCTGTTGCCCTTGGCTCGGAGATGCAGCCTTTACCCCAGAGAAAGGTCTGTGCTCTTGGGGTGGGGAGTCTGGTCAGTCAGTCATTCCACAAATATTTATTGAGAGCCTACTATGTGCTGGGCATCCAGTTACACCCAGAAGGTATTATGAGGAATTTGACAGAAAGTTTTGTCCTCTGGAGTTTAGATTTTCCTGAGAGAGAGACAGAAGGGTTCAGGCAAAGGGAGATATGGGTGGAGCCCAACCAGGGGAAATGAAGGTGGGGGGGGGGGGGGGGTCCTGGAGGAGGCAGCATTGAAATGGAGACCTGGCAGTGAAGGGGAACTTAGCTGGGGGGTGGGAGAAAGGGCAGCTCAGGCAGATGGCCAGGCCGAGCTGTGGGCACTCTGGACACCTAGGAGCAGTCCTCTGATGCCCGGCCAGCTGCCTCTCATGCCACCACGGGGCCATTTTGACTAGTCACCTGCTTCATGGAGACTGTCACAGGAGAAACAGGCACTCCTTGAGACCGGGCAGACTTGGTCTGAAATCCCAGCTCCCGCCTTCTGGCTGTGTGGCCCTGACATGCCCATGGACCTCTCTGAGCCTCAGTTTCCCCTTCCGTAAGATGGGGGTCATAACGGGTCCTCCTTCCTCGGGCCAGGGCGAGTGCTAATGACGTGCCCCCAAGGGAATGTGTGTGGTGGACCCTCGGGCCGGAGAGCTCTTCCCGTCTGTGAGAGCTACCCTTGCCAGGGAACTGACCAGGAAGGCTGTGGCGCACGTGACCGGGCCGGAGAGCTCTGCTTCCCGTTCAGCCCCAGCCTGCAGCTGAGGAGGTACCACCACTGTCCCCAAGCCCGGACCCCGAGGGAGAGCAGGAAGGTCAGCCTCCCTTTCATGGCCGGCAGCTGCCGGGGACAGGACCTGCACGCTGCCCTGGGCTCCACTCTCCCCTGTGGAGTGGCCCTGGTGGCTGCCCGTCTCCAGACGGACAGCGACAGCTTTTGGCGGCCCTGGCCCCGGGCAGAGCCGGGCTGGAGCCCCAGTCTGTAAACTGAGTCCAAGAGCTGTGGTGGGAGGGAGCTGGTTGCCCTCCGGGCCGGCGGTGAGGATGGACCTGGTCCTGGATTCTGAGGACCCCTGTGCACCACTGACCCACATCTGCCAACCAGCCCCAGGCGCCGGTGCAGGTGCAGGTGGGGGCTGGAGACCCTTCCCCGTCCCGACCGCCTGTTCCAGGGGTTTCACGGGGCTGGGAGGCGGGGGGCTGGACCGCTCCCTAACCCTAGGCTCTCTTGGGCTGCTGACCTGCGGAAACCCTGCTTGCGACCTGTCATCCATTCCCTCGGGGATGTTACGTTTTTATTTTTAGGGTTTACTGAGCATCTGCGACGTGGCCCAGGTTGTGTCGTGAACGCTTCCGTCCCAGCGGCCCGGGGGTGAGGAGCGCCCCTTGGTTTACAGATGGGGCAGCACGGTGCAGAGACAAGAGGGGCTCCTAGGGACCACCCAGCCGGCACGAAGGCCGCCTGCTGACTCTGGCGCTCACGGGGGCCGGCCAGGGACTCCGAGGTCAGCCAGGTGTCCCGACCTGCCGCAGGCCAGAAGGCTGAGCAGCAGAGGGCGCCAGGCTGCGACCGGCATGACAGCAGAGCCGGCTGGAACCTCAGTCTGTAAACTGAGTCCAAGAGCTGTGGTGGGAGGGAGCTGGTTGCCCTCCGGGCCGGCGGTGAGGATGGACCTGGTCCTGGATTCTGAGGACCCCGGGCAAAGTCCAGCCTGCCCGAGTGCCACGTGGCGCCACGGAGAGGGTGCTGGCACGAAGGCCACGGGGCGAGTGGTGACCTGGACACACCCTGGATCTGGGTGCCCAGCGTGACACTGACGGCCCCCTGGGGACTCACCCTCAAGTTCACACAGCGCCCCTCCCACACCCCCACGGGCCAGGCATGGCACCAACCGGGCTGGTCCCAGCCCACCCTACCCAGTCACAGATTGGGCCAGCCACAGGCTGGCTAACCTGGACCAAGGAGCTCCAACCCAGGAATCCTTTTTAAACTTGGGACTCAGCAGGGTAAGTTCTGGGCCTCTGAGACATGAAACTCAGGGGTCAGAGGCAGCCATGTTTCCACTGACATAGCTGCAGTGAAAGGGGCAGTCACTGACTCCGTGAGGATGGCTTTCACCTGCAAGTCAGGACAAATCTCTCCCCCAGTGGCTAACAAACAAAATTATATGTTTCTCATATGCCAGGAAATCTAGAGAGAGGTGACCACAGGTATTGGTTCAGGCATTCAGGTAAGTCAGAGGGGAATTTTGTGATTTTCTTGCCCTTCCCTCGTGGCTTTAAGATGACTGCCCCTGCTCTAGCCATCACATCTGCATTCACAGAAGGATGAAGGGCGAAGGGCCAGGCCTTTTGCTCTCTTGATACAAAACAAAAACCTCATAGCGGATGTCTATTTACATCTTCTCGACTGAGACTATGTCTCACAGCTGCGGCAAAGGAGGCGCTGGACCAGAGCACACTGCTGAAGAAACTCAGGCCTCTTGCAAGTGAGAAGGGACGCTCGGTGGACCCCCGCCTGCCCCTGTCCTGTGGCGGTCCTCAAGAAGCAGGCGTGAGAGATGGGGAGTGGTGGCGTCTGAATGCCTGGCCCTAGGTTTTGGCTCACCCTTCCCCCAGACTCTGTGCCGCCTCTAACACTCCTGTTGAGCTGAGGTGGTTAAACCACCCCAGGAACCACTCTGGGTGTCTGGGCCGTGGTTCCTTTCTGAGGACAGTGGCTGCCTGGGGTGATCTGTGCCCATCAGGGGCTAGGATGTGGGCCATGTGACCTGGTGGCCATGCCAACAGCGGTTGGCCCCGTCACCTGGGTCCCAGGACCTGGCACAGTGACAGTCTCCTCTGGGGGAGAGAGCCAAAACGTGGCAGCCCAGCCCCAGGCTTCTTGAGGACAGAGGAAGAGGGATTCCAGATAGGCCAGGGTGCTGGGTGGCAAAGAGCAGCCGCTACCCACCCAGGGTGAGCGAGGACTGGGAGCGCTTGAGAGGCCGTGGGTAGGGGACGCAGGCAACAGGGCCATGCTCAGTTCTGGGAGACTGTGCCAATCTCGGGGCTCAGGGCCGAACTGGCCTCATATGGTGGTGACAGACGCGAGAGTTTCATGACCTGCAAACAAGACCTGGCTTGTGTCACCTCTCTGAGCCTCAGTTTCCTCACCTATCATATGGGGCCAATAATTTTCCACTCTCTCGATTGGAGATTAAATGAACTCATGTAGTAAAGCTCTTGGCATAGTTTCTGGAACATGGTAAAGGCTGAATAAATAGTAATGGTTTCTTTTTGTTTTGTTTTGTTTTTAGAGGTGCTGTCTTGCTATGTTGTCCAGGTTAGACTTAAACTCCTGGGCTCAAGCGATGGATATTCCCTTTTTTTTTTTTAGTTAGAGTCTCACTTTGTCGCCCAGGCTGGAGTGCAGCGCACAATCACGGCTACTGCAGCCTCAACCTGCTGGGCTCAGGCAATCCTTCCGCCTCAGCCTTCCTAGCTGGAACTACAGGCAAGCGCCCTACCCCCAGCTAATTTTTATTTTTTTATTTTATTTTATTTTATTTTATTTGAGTTGGAGTCTCACCCTGTCCCTCAAACTGGAGTGCAGTGGCCGCTCCAGGCCACCGCAGCCTCGACCTGCCAGGCTCCGGCGATCCTTCCGCCTCAGCCTTCCAAGTAGCTGGAACTATAGGCGTGTGCTACCACGCTTGGCTAATTTTTTTGATTTATTGTAGAAATGAGTTCTCGCCAAGTTGCCTAGGTGGGTCTTGAATCCGTGGGCTCAGGCAATCCACTCACCTCGGCCTCCCAATGCGCTGGGATTACAGGTTGAGCCACCGAGCCCAGCCTCCCAGCTAATTTTAAAAATTTTTACTGTAGAGACAAGGTCTTGCCTTGTTGCCCAAGCTGGTCTTAAACCCCTGGGCAGAGGCAATCCTCTAACCTGCCTCAGCCTTCTGAGTAGCTGGAACCACAGGCATGCAACAAATAGTAGTTTTAACATTATTATTATCATCATAGACTCTCAGGAAATATAGAGAACAAAATAAAGCATAAATTTTGTCCCAACATTAGCCTTGCTACAGCTTGGGGTCACAAGTATGGGCATGGTAGGGTGTTGCTGGGCTGGGAAGGAAGCAGCTAATATTTCTCCAAGTCTCCAGGTATGCACTGGCCCAGGGCTGCATGGTGGCCTCACAGTCAGATGTCCTCTGTATTCTCTCCCCACCAATGACAGGTGGCTTTCACCACGAGGACCTGCTCCCAGGGTGGCTACTGGACTGGCCTGGATTGCACAGGCCAAGAGAAGAGCCTCTTGATCTTTCCGCTCCATATCTAAAATGCACAACACTCAGCCCCCAGACTCCAGATTATCTCCTCAGGGTCAACCCCTAGGTAAAAGGCACTGCTGCTCAGTCAGAAACATATGCTCAAAAAGCTGAAATACCTAGGAATATACTTAACCTAGGAGATGAAAGATCTCTACAAGGAGACCTATAAAACACTGAAGAAAGAAATTTTAGAGGACACAAACATATGGAAAAGCATCCCATGTCCATGGATTGGGAGAATCAACATTGTTAAAATGACCATATTACCTCAAGTAATCTACAGATTTCAATGTAATCCCTATCAAATTGCCAATGCCATTTTTCACAGAATTAAAAAATACATTCCTAAAATTCATATGGAACAACAACAACAAAAAAACCCCACCAGAATAGCCAAAGCAATCCTAAGCAAAAAAGAACAAAGCTGGAGGCATCACATTACCTAACTGCAAATTATACTACAAGGCTGTAGTAACCAAAACAGCATGGTACTGGTACAAGAGCAGACACATGGACTAATGGAACAGAATAGAGATTCTGGAAATGAACCCAAATACCTACAGCCAACTGATCTTTGGCAAAGCAGACAAAAACATACACTGGGGAAAGGACATCATATTCCACAAATGGTGTTAGGAAAATTGGATAGCCACATGCAGAAAAATGAAACTCGATCCCAATCTCTCACCCTATAAAAAAATTACTCAAGACGGATTAAAGACTTAAATGTTAGATCTGAAACTATAAAAACCCTAAAAGAAAACCCAGGAAAAACTCTTCTGGACATTGGCCTAGGCAAAGAATTTATGACTGAAATCCCAAACACAAATTCAACAAAAATAAAAATAAATGAGACCTAAATAAACTAAAAGAAATAATCAACAGAGCAAATAGGCAACCTACAGAATGGGAGAAGATATTTACAAACTATACATCTGACAAAGGACTAATATCCAGGATCTACAAAGAACTCAAACAAATCAGCAAGAAAAAAAGCAAATAGCCGGGTGAGGTGACTCACACCTGTAATTCCAGCACTTTGGGAGGCAGAGGCAAGAGGACTGCCTGAGCCCAAAGGTGCGAGACCACCCTGGCAACTTGGTGAGACCTTGTCTGTACAATAAATCAAAAACTTAGCCAGGCACGGTGGTGCATACCTATAGTTCCAGCTACTTGGAAGACTGAGGCAGAAGGATTGCCTGAGCCCAGAAAGTCCAGGCTGTGGTGGCCATGAGCATCTCACTGCACTCCAGCCTATGTGACAGAGTGAGACTCCAACTCAAAAAAAAAAGAAAGCAAGCCGGGCTCGGTGGCTCAGCCTGTAATCCCGCGCCTTTGGGAGGCTGAGGTGAGTGAATTGCCTGAGCCCGCGGGTTCGAGACCCGCCTGGGTAGCGAGACCTCATCTCTACAATAAATCAAAAAAATCAGCTGGGCGTGGTGGCGCATGCCTGTAATTCCGGCTACTCGGAAGGCTGAGGTGGAAGGATCGCCGGAGCCCAGCAGGCCGAGGCTGCGGTGGCCGGGAGCGGCCACTGCACTCCAGTCTGGGCGACAGAGTGAGACTCCAACTCAAAAAAAAAAAAAAAAAAAAAAAGAAAGCAGATAACTCCATTAAAAAGTGGGCAAACAACACGAACAGACATCTCTCAAAAGAAGATATACAAAAGGCCAACAAGCATATGAAAATAATGCTCAACATCATTAATCATTGGGGAAATGTAAATTTTAAAAACTGCAATGAGATACCACCTTACACTAATCAGAACGGCCATCACTGAAAAATAAAAATAAAAAAAAAAACAATAGATGCTTGCATGAATGTGGTGAAAAGAGAATACTTATACACCATTGGTGAAAATGTAAATTGGTACAACCTCTATAGAAAGAGGTAAGGAGATCACTCAAATAACTAAAAGTAAATCTACCATTTGATCCAGCATTTCCACTACTAAGTATCTATCCTAAGGAACAGAGGTTGTTATATAAAAAAGACACCTGCGA
>NW_007087136.1:33732-56410 GCF_000164805.1 Carlito syrichta | reverse complement strand
AACTCGATCCCAATCTCTCACCCTATAAAAAAATTACTCAAGACGGATTAAAGACTTAAATGTTAGATCTGAAACTATAAAAACCCTAAAAGAAAACCCAGGAAAAACTCTTCTGGACATTGGCCTAGGCAAAGAATTTATGACTGAAATCCCAAACACAAATTCAACAAAAATAAAAATAAATGAGACCTAAATAAACTAAAAGAAATAATCAACAGAGCAAATAGGCAACCTACAGAATGGGAGAAGATATTTACAAACTATACATCTGACAAAGGACTAATATCCAGGATCTACAAAGAACTCAAACAAATCAGCAAGAAAAAAAGCAAATAGCCGGGTGAGGTGACTCACACCTGTAATTCCAGCACTTTGGGAGGCAGAGGCAAGAGGACTGCCTGAGCCCAAAGGTGCGAGACCACCCTGGCAACTTGGTGAGACCTTGTCTGTACAATAAATCAAAAACTTAGCCAGGCACGGTGGTGCATACCTATAGTTCCAGCTACTTGGAAGACTGAGGCAGAAGGATTGCCTGAGCCCAGAAAGTCCAGGCTGTGGTGGCCATGAGCATCTCACTGCACTCCAGCCTATGTGACAGAGTGAGACTCCAACTCAAAAGAAAGAAAGCAGATAACTCCATTAAAAAGTGGGCAAACAACACGAACAGACATCTCTCAAAAGAAGATATACAAAAGGCCAACAAGCATATGAAAATAATGCTCAACATCATTAATCATTGGGGAAATGTAAATTTTAAAAACTGCAATGAGATACCACCTTACACTAATCAGAACGGCCATCACTGAAAAATAAAAATAAAAAAAAAAACAATAGATGCTTGCATGAATGTGGTGAAAAGAGAATACTTATACACCATTGGTGAAAATGTAAATTGGTACAACCTCTATAGAAAGAGGTAAGGAGATCACTCAAATAACTAAAAGTAAATCTACCATTTGATCCAGCATTTCCACTACTAAGTATCTATCCTAAGGAACAGAGGTTGTTATATAAAAAAGACACCTGCACCCACATGTTCATTACAGCACAATTTGCAATTGCAAAGATGTGGAATCAACCTAAATGCCCATCAGCCAATCAGTGGATAATGAAGCTCTGTGTGTGTGTGTGTGTGTGTGTGTGTGTGTGTACACACATACATATCATAGAATACTATTCAGCCATCAAAAAGAATGGAATAATGTCTTTTGCAGCAACTTGGATAGAATTGGAGAACATCATCTTAAGTGAACGAACTCAGGAACAGAAAACCAACACCACATGTTCTGGCCTAATAGTGGGAGCTAAGGTAAGGATCTGCAAAGACATAGAAAATGATGTCATGGACACTGGAGACTCAGGGAGGGGGAAGGGGTGGAGGGATGGAAAGTCACCTATCGGGTACAATGTACACAGCTGGGAGTGGTGGGTACACTTAAAGCCCAGGCTTCTTTGCCACTATACAATGCAGCCATGTAACCAAAAACTATATGTGCCCCCTAAAGCGAGAGAGAGAGAAAACATGAGCTCAGCCTTCAATGCCTCTTTTCCCCTCGCTTCACATTCAATCTTTCACAAGCCCTGTGACTGTAGCTCAAAGAGCGCTCCAGTCAGCACACTTGCCTCTGGTTCATCCGTCCTACATTCATCAGGTTGGTGGCTGTAACAAACACCCCTGGGCCTCAGGGCTCAACACGAGGAAGGTGTGTTCCTCTCAGCACAGTCCATTGCTGGGAAATGGCGGGTCTCCACGCCACACAACCATTCAGCAACCCGGCCTCCTTCCAGCTGGTGAATCTGCCACCCCCTAGGCCTTGAGTCTGCCATTGAATCTTTTGCATGAGGCATGAGAGAAGAGAAACAGCCTGGAGAGGGGTCCCCCATCCCTGGCCACAGAATGGTACCAGTCCGTGGCCTGCTGGGAATCTGGCCACACGCAGGAGGTGAGCAGAGGGTGAGCAAGCCAAGCTTCACCTGTATTTGCAGCCTGAGCTTCATCTTCTGTCAGATCGCTGGTGGCATTACAATCTCATAGGAGGGCAGACCCTACTGTGAACTGCGCATGTGAGAGATCTAGATCACACGCTCCTTCTGACAATCCAGTGCCCAAAGATCTGAGGTGGAGCCAAGGTGGCAAAGCTAAGTGCTGGGGAAGAGCTGGAATTGCCTGCTAACCTTCGCAGTGAGGTCTGATCGCACCTCCCCCACCTCCCCGTCCGTGGAACTTTTATTTTTTTATTTTTATGAAAGGAGTCCCTGATGCCAAGAAGGTTGGGGACTGCTGGCCTGGAGGAGGGTATAGAAGGTTTTCATGGCCAAACCAGGAAGCACATTACATCACTTCTGCCCACATTCTGTTGGCCAGAGCTAGGTCACACGTCCCTGCTGAGCTGCAGAGGAGCCTGGGAAATGCGGTCCGGCAGAGTCCAGGAGGAAAAGGAAGAAGGTTGACACTCCGCATTGTCTTTGCAGAAGCATGCTGGTCCACATCCCCATGGTCCTTACCTGGTCTCCCTATTTCCATTCCGGCTCTTCTCTGAGGAACAGTCAGAAGGATGCTTTCCAAGACCAGAATTGGATTGGATGCTTTGTCTGCTTCACACCTCCCTCTGACTTCCCGCTGCTGATAGAATTGAGGCCAATACCATTTCCAGTTGAGCAGAGTAGGGATTGGCTGTGGCTGACCTCATAGACCCCATTTCTCCCTATTAACCATCTCCCCATTTTTCAGCTTGAGAGATTTGGTGATTTTCTGATTCAAAGTTTGCTTTTGTAAACTTCTTTGTAAACTTTTGTAAATGGTTTTAGTTTTGTTTTTTTAAGTTAAGCTGTTATAGGGGTCTTTTTATAGAGTTGTGTAAATACAGCATGACAGTGTGGTTGGGATTTTTTAAGAACTCAAACTCTGGGCTTCTTCAGTTCTTTTTCTTTTTCCTTTTTTTTTTTTGAGTCTGAGTCCCACTCTGTCCCCTAGATTGGAGTGCAGTGGTATGCTCACAACCATCCCAGCATCGACCTGCTGGGCTTCGGCGATCCTTTCGCCACAGCCTTCCGAGTAGCCGGAACTACAGGCACGCGCTACCACACCCGGCTAATTTTTGATTTATTGTAGAGATGAGGTCTCACCAAGTTGCCCAGGCTGGTCTCGAACCTGCAGGCTCAGGCAATCCACTTGCCTGGGCCTCCCAAAGTGCTGGGATTACAGGCTGATCCACCGTGCTTGGCTGCCTCTTTAGTTCTTAAAAAAAAAAAAATCCCCCCAGGCTAGGTGGGGTCAAAGTTTTCTCTATAGTTCCTGACAAGCTTTGTAGGGCGTGTCACCAGGCCTGGCTGTTCAAATCCTCTCGACATCTAACCCTAGCCGGTCTTCCCAGTCCCGGCTAGTGGTGGGGTGCTGGTAAACTGGTTCTCTGGCAGGGAATAAAAGCTATGACTTGTAGTGTTCGCCCATATCCATGGTGCAAATACTTCTGCAGTGGTGGGTTTCAAGTGACCGTGGTGCCATTGCTGAATGCAGAGTTGAAAGAGAAGTGCGCAGTTGGCTCTCATGAGCTGGTAAGATCAGGCTCCACCATCGATTCTGGCCCTGAAACAATATAGAAACTCCCACTATGCTGATGAGGTATCTGAGGCTGGACAAGGTGATGCAAATGCCCAGATCACAGAGCTGGAGCATGGCTAAGCCAGAATTCAAACCCTGCCTGTATAATCAATCCAGCCGTTGTACTTAAGCACCCTAACCTCCTGCCCTTTCCTTCTTTCTCCAGCTGACAAACTCCAGCTCATCCCTCAAAGCCCTATTCAAGGTCACCACCTCCCTGAAGCCCTCCCTGACATCTGAAAGACTTCTTAGGCCACATGACATTTAGATATGATGTGATAGAGAAAGAAATAGGGGAGGGAGGAGATTTGCTGCGAAGTTGAGAAGCAAATAGAGGAAATGAATGGGAGATGATGGAACAAGGAAGAAAAGGAAAAGAAAACAGAAAAAATCAGCAAATGGGAGGCAGCATGGCAGCCAAGATGTGTTAAATAGAATAGAAATTAAGTAGCACATCCTCGCTGGCCTTGTGAAACATGCTTCCTAGGAACTACACACCCAGGTGGCTACAAGGGGCTTAGAGAAGATCAGTTGGTCAAACTGACCAGATCTGTGAGGCAGCGAGGCGTCGTGGAGACAGCGACCCATCTAAAGTGGTCAGCTGCTGCCCAAGGCCAGTTGACTGTGGCCAGAGGAGGAGCCCGTTCCAGTACTCCCTACTCCCCAGCTGGCCGATCCTGACCAGTCAGTTTGCTTATTTATTTCCCGATTTGGGTTTACAAGGGATCGCAGTTGGCAGCCTAATGGAGGCAGGGGTGGGACACGTGAGCCACAACAGTTGCAGAGGCACCCAATGTTCATTCTCAGATCTAGGGGGAGTTTCAAAGAGCGGAAAGGGATTGGCCCAGCCTTCGTGCAAGCATACACACACATACACAAACGCACACACTTCACAGATGAGGAAACTGGGGCCTAGAGAAAGACGTGTCTTTGCTGCTCCTTCTGCCTGGAGTGCTCTTCCCCACTCACCGTCTAGCTTGCTCTTTCTCAACACTCAGCATCACCTCCTCAGAGGCCCTCCACGGCTGTGCTGCCCACACTGTACTCAGTCCATGGTCCCAACCCTGGGCTCTTTGCTTCCTGGCTGTGTGGTGTTAGGCAAGACCTAGCCATAGCAGTCAGGCAGGAGAAGTAAACCAGAGGTATCCAAATAGGGAAAGAGGAAGTCAGATTATCCCTCTTTGCAGGTGATATGGTTCTATACCTAGAAAACCCTAGAGAGTCTGCCTCCTAGCACTGATAAATGACTTTGGTGATGTCTTGGGATGCAAAACTCAATGCACAAATAATCAGCTGCATTTCTATACACCAACAACAAGCAGGCTGAGAACTGAATCAACAACACAATCCCATACACAATAGCTACAAAATTTTTTTAAATATCTTGGTATTCATCTAACCAAAGAGGTGAAAGATCTTTACTATGAGACCTACAAAACACTGCTCAAAGAAATCAAAGATGACACAAACAAATGGAAGAACATCTCATGCTCATGGATTGGAGAAATCATTGTCAAGATGTTCTTATTACCCAAAGCAATCTACAGAGTAAATGCAATTCCTATCAAACTACCAGCAACATTTTTTCACAGAATAGAAAAGACAATCCTTAAACTGACATGGAAGCAAAAAAGGGCTTGCATAGCTAAAGCAAAAGGAATAAGGCTGGTAACATCACATTCTCAGACTTCACAATTTCCCACAAGGCTACAGTAACCAAAACAGCATGGTACCTGTACAAAAACATAGACCAATGGAATAGGACAGAGAATCCAGAAATAAAGCCACAGACCTTCCACCAACTCATCTTTGACAACACCAACAAAAACAAACACTGGGGAAAGGAAACCCTATTTAGCAAATGATGCTGGGAAAACTGGCTAACCACATGCAAATGAATGAAACTGAATCCCTTCCTATCACCACATACAAAAATTAACTCAAAATGGATCAAGGACTTAACTGTGAAACCTTAAACTCTAAGAATCTTAGAAGAAAACATAGGGAACGCCCCCCTGGACACTGGAGTAGGCAATGAATTCATGGCCAAGTTCTCAAAAGCAAATGCAGCAAAAGCTAAAATTGACAGGTGGAATCTTATCCAGCTAAACAGCTTCTGCACAGCAAAAGGAACCATAGACAGAGTAAAGAGACAACCCACAAAATGAGAAAAAATGTTTATGAACTATGCATCTGACAAAGTCCTAACGCCAGTATCTACAAGGAACTCAAACGATTTGACAGTAAAACAAACCAAACAACCCACCCCAATAAAAAGTAGGCAAAGGGTCTAAACAGACACTTCTCCAAGGGACACATACAAGCAGCCAACAAAAACATGAAAAAATGCTCAGCTTCGCTAATCATCAGAGAAATGATAGTCAAAACTACAATGAGACACCACCCAACACCGGTAAGGATAGTTATCATCAATAAGTCAAAAAACAACAGGTGTTGGTGCAGCTGTGAAGAAAAGGGGACGTTTTACACTGCTGGTGGTAATGCAGACTAGCTCAGCCTTTGTGGAAAGCAGTTTGAAGATTTCTCAAAGAATTAAAAATAGAGCTATCGTATGACCCAGCGCTCCCACTTCTGGGAAGATACCCAGAGGAACATAAACCGCTCTACCAAAAAGACACCTGCACACGTATGTTTACTGCAGCACTATTCACAACAGCAAAAACATGGGACCCACCGTGCTGCCCATGAAAAGTGGACAGGATTAAAAAATGTGGTACGTTCACAATGGAATGTTACGCAGCCATCAAGAAGAACAAAGTTATGTTGTTTGCAACAGCATGAATGCGACTGGAGACCATCATTCTAGGTGAATTGTCACAGAAACAAAAGATTGAATACCACACGCTCTCACTCATAAGTGGGGGCTAAACACTGGACACTGGTGGGCGCAGGGATAGAACAGCAGACCCTGAGCACTGCTAAAGGAGGGAGGGAGGGAGGAAGGGGGGATGGGGAAACAAAACCATCTATTGGGTACCAGGCCCACTACTGGGGGTGGAGAGGGCTCATTAGAAGCCCAAACCTCGCCTCCACTCAATATACTATGAAAGATATCCTCACACGTACCCTATGATTCTTAAAAAAAAAAAAAAAAAAAAGGGCGAGCTAGGCTGACGGTTGCAGAGCACTTAGCACAGTGCCTGGCCCAGAGTGGATGCTGGATACATGTTGGACAAGATAAAATACTGAGAAGCAGTGGGCACTGAAGGCAGGCAGGTGATGAGGCCAGATTGTGGCCTGCTTGGAGCACGGAGCAAAGAACGGGTGGGCACTGGGGAGTCATTGAAGGCACCTGAGCAGGGGCACGCCTGGCTGGAAGGGCAGCTCCACGAGACTTATTCTGGCACGGACTATTGTTTACCAGCGTCTGCGTGAAGACCTTAGCTCCAGTTGAGACATGAGGGAGCTGCCAACAACAGTGCCCGGTTAAGCCCTGGAACAATGGCCTCTCACGGTCTTTGTGGAGCCAGATTCCTGCTGCCCAAACCACCCCACTTCCGGCTCCCGACCTGCTGAGAGCCGCGGGAGGTGCCTTTATCCCTGGTAATGAGCCAGGGGGAGAAATGCGAATTCATCTCTGCCATTCCCAAGCCTCTGTCTTCTGGGAAGCCTTGGCCCACGGTGCCTCGCACAGGTGCATGACACCGGCGATTCCAGGCTTTGCGGCACATCGAGGCAAGCAGGCTCCCCAAGGGGTCTGTCATGTTTCATGTAGAGGGCGACACCTGACATTCGTGCTTCATTTGCACTTCAGGTTCGAACAGGGTCGAGACTGAGGAGTCTGAAATGAAGCCCTGTCTGTGGTGAAGGCTCCAAGTAGAAAGAGAGGGCTCCCGGCCCTGGGTCCCTGGCAGGCGGGTAGGAGTGATCAAAGTGAGCCAAACTATGGTGGGCTTGGCTCAGACTCTCAGACCCTCCAGTCCTCGTCTTATCTGACCACACCTCTTTGTTGTTGAGCAAACTGCTGCCCTGTTAAGATAAAAAAAACATTCCTGGCTGGGCACGGTGGCTCAAGCCTGTAATCCCAGCACTTTGGGAGGCTGAGGTGAGAGAACTTTCTGAGCCCATGGGTTCGAGATCAGCCCGGGCAACCTGGCAAGACCTTGTCTCTACAATAAATCAAAAGAATTAGCCAGGCATGGTGGCACATGCCTGTAGTTCTGGCTACTTGGAAAACTGTGGTGGAAGGATTGCCTGAGCCCAGCAGGTTCAGGTTGTGGTGGCTGTGAGCATGCCACTGCACTCCAGCCTGGGTGACAGAGTGAGACTCAGACTCCAAAAAAAAAAAGATTAAAAGACATTCCCAAGGGCACCCAGCTAGTCCAGTGCAGGGTGGGGTACAGTTCACCTCCTATGATTCTGTTTTTAAGGCTCTTCATATGATAAAAATGGATGGGACAAAAAGCCTTTGCTGGGCTGCAAAACAACAGGTGTGGAGTAATGAGGTTAGTTTTCAAAGCTCATCTTTGAGTAAGCAAGATGGGAAGAAAGACTTTCTAGAACATGACACCTAGTTCATAATTCAGAAAGCTTTACTTTAAAATCTGTAATGTTGTACAGCAAGACTCTACAAAAAAAAAAAAAAAAAAATCTGAGCCAGGCTCGATGGCTCAGCCTGTAATCCTGCGCTTTGGGAGCCTGAGGTGAGTAGAGTGCCTGAGCCCACGGGTTTGAGACCCACCTGGGCAACTTGGCGAGACCTCATCTCTACAATAAATCAAAAAATCAGCTGGGCATGGTAGCTCCCACCTGTAGTTCCAGTTACTTGGAAGGCTGAGGCAGAAGGATCACCGGAGCCCAACGGGTCGAGGTTGCGGTGGCCGGGAGCTACCACTGCACTCCAGTCTGGGCGACAGAGTGAGACTCCAACTCAAAAAAACAAACAAACAAAAAAATCTGGCTGGTTTTAAAGTTGTAGGCTTCCAATTTCTTAAAAGTTGTTATTTTTTAAAGAGGATAATTGATCTTGCTTCTTAACTTTCATGGAAAGTTGGCACAGTATCTAGCTTCTACACCCAGGCCAGAGTGACCACAAGGTCACCGACTGGCTGGTGAATTTGCAGTTACAGTCATACAAGCCACACAGATCTAAGCGGGGAGACAGGCTGGGGGTGAACCTCCCCCCGTTCACCCCGCGGGGCACATGTCTGTGCTGTGTGTGGGTCTCTGTGGGGCAGGATGGTGACTGAGACTCAGCCTCTGTCAAGAAATTCAGGACCATCTTCTCATTCAAACAGAAAACCAGGCTCGGTGGCTCAGCCTGTAATCCCGCGCCTTTGGGAGGCTGAGGTGAGTGGATTGCCTGAGCCCGCGGGTTCGAGACCCACCTGGGCAACCTGGCCAGACCTCATCTCTACAATAAATCAAAAATCAGCCGGGCTTGGTAGTGCGCGCCTTTAGTTCCAGCTACTTGGAAGGCTGAGGCGGAAGGATCGCCGGAGCCCAGCAGGTCGAGGCTGCGGTGGCCGGGAGTGGCCGCTGCACTCCAGTCTGGGTGACAGAGTGAGACTCCAACTCAAAAAAAAAAAAAAGAAAAAAGAAAAGCTCACGTTCTAAGTGCTGAGAAAGCCCACCTGTGACCCCTGACCCCTTAGGGATCTTTGCATGAGCGCACAAGCACCTTTAGGGTGGCGTCTTTGCAGTGACAAAGGGCATGGAGCAACCTTGGCGCCCTTCAGATGGTGCAATAAGTAAGGGCACATTCAAGTCCCGGAAAGGATGAAGGGCAGCACCAAAAGATCCAGAAGTACTGACGTGAGAATGAGCAGCAGGGCTGTTGTTGCTGGTCTTCTCACGGTAGAGCAGGACTCTCCATGCACCTTCGTGCCTACGTGCAGAAAATGCTTCACAAAGGACACTCACCTTTGTGCCTACGTGCAGAAAACATTTCAGAAAGGACACAGAAGAGGTGAGGGAGGCTCCACCAAGGAAGAGGAAGAGTCTGACTTGCAGTTGGCCCTGGGGTTGTGTTTACGGTGTGTGGGCATCTCTTATGCAAGAGAATTAAAGGCACATGCCCATTCACGAGCTCATACGTGAATGCTCATAGCAGTATTATTCGTAAAGCCCAAAACCTGGATAAAGCTAGATGTCCACCAGCCGATGAACGGACACATCAAATGTGGTCTGTCCAACCAAAGGAGCATTAATCACTCATAAAAGAGACTGAAGCACTTACACATGGCACAGCATGGATGTGGATCATGCTAAGTTAAAGAAGCCAGACCCAAGAGGCCACGTAGTTTATGATCCCATTTATATGAAAAATCTAAGCCGGGCTCGGTGGTTCAGCCTGTAATCCCAGCACTTTGGGAGTCCACAGGTTGGAGACCAGCCCCGGAAACTTGGTGAGACCTCGTCTCTACAATAAATCAAAAACATTAGCCAGGTATGGGGGCGTGTGCCCGTAGTTCTAGCTCCTTGGAACGCTGAGGCGGAAGGATTGCTGGAGCCTGGCAGTAATGCTGGGGTGGCTGTGAGTGTGCCACTGCACTCCAGCCTGGTGATGGAGTGAGATTCCAACTCAAAAAAAGAGAAAAATTTAGAAGAGGCAAATCCACAGAGACAGTGTAGGTGTGAAGGGAAACTTCCCCTTTCCCTCGGAAGTTTTGCTGAAAAAGCCACTGACAAAAGGCAGACTAATAGAGGAAATGGCATAGAAATGTATTCGTGTTCACAGGGGAAAACTTTGCAGAGTGATTGTCCAATATCCCAGCAGGTACAGATGGTTACATGCCCTTCTTCTTGGGGGATAGGGAGATGGGATATCTGGATGATTTTAGGGGGGTCATGAATGATATTTAGGAGAATTCAATGGGCTTGAAGGACACACAATGGCCTGGGACAAAATCTGTTTGGCCCACAGAACAGATAATGGTGAGTGACAAAAGTCCGTGCCCATGTGTTGGCAGACTTCAGTCTTTCTTCCTGCAAACACGGGTTCAGTCAATGGAAACTTAGGCAAGAGACCAGAGGTCATTGCTTTCTTCTTTGGTGGGTCCAGACTGTAGGCAGATAAGGGGACTTGGCGGCGGGGGTTGGTCAGAGAGAGCTTGAGTTCTTCACTTCAACTTGTCCAAGTGCCATATCTTTGGGTATTCATTTCTGGGCCCCCAAAACAGAAGGCAGATGAGTGTTCTTCTGGGGGTGAGAGGGTTGGGAAGTAACCAGGGTTTCTTTTGGGGTGGTGAAAATGTTCTAAAATCAGCGGGGCACAACTTTGTGAATACACTAGATACCACTGTGAATATACTAAAAACCATTGACTCGTATGCTTTAAAGGGGTGAATTTCATAATATATGAATTGTATCCCAATCCAGTGATTATTTTTAAAAAGTTACTGTATGTGTTAGTTCCTAGGACTGCTATAATAAAATACCGAAAACTGGGTGGCCTAACACTGCAGCAGAAACTCACTGTCTCACAGTTGTGGCGAGAAGTCTTGCATCAAGGCATTGACGAGGCCGTGCTCTCTACTGACAGACCTCGGGAGAAGGCCTCCTTGCTGCTCCTGGCTTCCGGTACCTGCAGGTAGTCCTGAGTGCCTTTGGCTTGTAGACTCGTCCCTCCGGTCACATGGCTGTCTTCTCCTGGCGCGCATCAGTCTCTGTTCCAGATCTCCCCTTTTTATAAGGACAACAGTCATGCTGAATCGGGGCTCACCCTGGTTAAATCTGTGAGGACCCTATTTCCAAGTACGGTCACATTCACAGGGATCTGGGATAAGGTTTCAGTGAATCTGTGTGTCTTCATCTTATCCTCTGCGTGAATGTATCCTTAACGTCAGTGTTTTTAGCAAGGGGACTGTATGTGCCCAGGATGGGGTTGGGGGGAGAGGCATCAGGCAGGAGAGTATGAGAGTGTGGTACGCTCGGGGAGGGGCTCAGGCCGTGTGAGTTCAGGACAAGGGAGATGGCTCCTTGGGAATCTGAGGTGGCAGCTTGGAGGAGGCGTTTGAGCTGGATTTCCTGTTGGGTGACTATGGAATCGATTGTCTAAACCAGGATATTTTGAAAGTGAGAGAAGGTGCTGCTAATCATCACACCAGGAAAATAGACAGAAACCAGGACTGTGCCGGGAACATCACTCAGGGGTCATCGGGGTCTTAAGAGATGGTAGAAATCTGAATTTGCAGAGAGTGGGAAGGAGAGGGAGTAAGGGTGTATCGGATGGAAGGAACAGCAGCCACAAAGGCTCAGAGTTGGAAAACCACCAGATGCATGCTGGGAAGGTCTGAGACGAAGAGAAGAGAGTATTGGGAGGCTAGCAAGAGCCTTGAATGCCAGCCAAGAGTTGGCAGCCCTCAGCCAAACTCCACTGAGCCTGGTCCCTTGTCAAGCCAGGGGCCTTCCTGGGGTGGGGCTGCTCACCTCACCCTGAAGCCCCAAGGCCACCGTGCCAAGGAGCCACTGTGGGTGGTGGGGGCCAACACAGATGCTCGAAATCCAAACCAGAAAGTTGGCTAGCAGAGAGCCACTCTGCTCAGCTGCCCAGAAGCACAGAGCGCTCAGAAGGCCTGGGCAGGGCCAGACACCCCACAGCCCTGTGCTGCCCCCGGCCTGCCCTGTAAAGAATAAGCCTTTCTTCGCTTCATTGCTTAGCTCTGATTAGTCTGGAAACCAAGAGAGGGGTGTGTTAAAACCTTCAACAAGCTTTATTCTTCTGGAAACGCTCCCACCGTGGTGTCTAATAGGCCTTGTGTGTGTGTGTGTGTGTGTGTGTGTGTGTGTGTGTGTGCGCGCGCGCGCGCACACTTCTTTTACTTTTTTGTTATTTTTGGAAAGGAATATGTTGAAGATATCGATTTCTGAATCAAGTAAAAGCTGGTTCTTAGTCACTTAATCCCTGGAAAAGGTATCAATTATCACATGCTTTTCTTGTTTAAAAAAAAATATATATATATATTTTATATCTTGTGCAAAAAAAAAAAAATATATATATTTTACATCTTGTGCAACTTTAAAGGGAAGTTTACATTTTGCACAAGAATGGGAGGCAGAAGAAGCATTTTACAGCAAAGTGCAGAAGTCTGTGCACCAGAAGGAGGGAGCTGACCTTTCGGTCCACACAGGCTACAGGGGCTCTGTGCCCTCCTTTGGGGGGCCTGCCTGCAGGGGAGCCCACCCACTCTACCCTGTGGCCTCTGGCCCAGCTCAGCCTTCGCTGCTGCTGCCCGTGATCACTCCTTTACTCCCAGTTAACGAATGTTGGGCCCTAGGGTGCAGTCTTCGGCCTTCCTCTCCGCTGTCCACGTGCGCCATGGTGGTCTCCTTGAGCCACATGCTGATGATCCCGACTAGGCATCTCCATCCACCCACCACCCCAGGCTCCGCACCTGTGTGTCTGGCTGCCTCCGGGACACCCCCTTGGTGGGCTAGGGGACACCTCAAATCCCACATGCCTCCAGTCCAAAAGGATGAATTTCATGTCCACGAGTGTGCCCACATGCCCCTGCTCCCTCGTGATTCCCCTGCCCCAAGCTCTTCCTTCGACTGCTCAGATAAAAGCCTCAGAGTCACCTTCACGCCTCTATTCCTCTCCTGTGCCAACAGCCAAGTCACTCCTCACCACCTCCACGGTGACCGCCGTGTCCAAGCCACCGACACATCTGCCTGGATTATTCCCACAGTCTCCTAGTTGGGATGGGACTGAGAGTCCGAATATTTGGGATCAAGTTCTCTCTTTGAATCCCCATGGAATCCTGTCAACCTCACTATGTCTCTACTTCCTTATCTTTAAAACGGGAGAGACACATATTCTGTGTAACCTCTACACAGATGAACTTTGCAGACCATGAAATGTTGTGTAAATCCAACTTATATTAAAAAGAGAGAGAGAATGAGGGAGCAATGGAAAGAGCAGGAAAAAGAGAGGTAGGAAGGGAGAGAGGAAGGTTGGGAAGGAGAGGGGAAAAAGGAAGGAAGGAAGGGAGAGGAAAGTCACTTGTTGGGTCCCCTGACCTCCAAGTCCACTGCGTTTCTGTCACCATCTCTAGCACTGGCGTATGATCAGAGGTCCTCTAATTGGCATGTGTGTCCAGGGAACTATGGGTGATGTGTGACTGTCCTAACCCCAAAGCTGTCTGAAGAAACCTCGCCTTCTGTCTCCAGCTCTGCAGGTACCTCTCTAGGCTACTTCCCAGGCTTAAGGGACACTTGGTTCCCTGTGGCCACAGACTCCACCAACCAGGAAGGTGAAGGATCAAATCCAGCCACAGGGACTGCAGGGGAGACTGTCCATGGCACCTCCATGTGAGAAGGTGACCTGCGGACTGTCAGGCTGACACCTGAGTCATGATGGACCAGTCACACCCCTGCTTGCACTCTCCCATGGCTTCCTTGTGCCCTTGTGAGAAAGCCCAGATTCCTCTGCCTGGCTCCTGAGAACCCCAAAACCCAATCCTGGTCCACCTCTGTGACCTCATCTGGCCAGACTCAAGGCTCTCCAGAGTTTGAAGAGCCTGCTCCTAGGGGTGCGTTAAATGATGCCTGGCCACACACTGATCTGGGTCACACCGAATTGCGTGGCCTGACTCTGACAGCTGGATTGTACCAAGGCAAGTTTCCATGTGCTGCGGGTCTGTCTCTCACACCTCTCAGGTAACTAACTAATGGACTTAAAAAAAATAGACTTTAGGCCGGGCACAGTGACTCATGCCTATAATCCCAGGTGAGAGGATTGCCTGAGCCCATGAGTTTGAGACCAGCCTGGGCAACTTGGCGAGACCTCATCTCTACAATAAATAAAAAAAAAATGAGCTGGGCACGGTGGTGCATGCCTGTAGTTCCAGCTACTTGGAAGGCTGAGGCAGAAGGACTGCCTGAGCCCAGAAGGTTGAGACTGCGGTGGCTGGGAGCATGCCTCTGCACTCCAGCCTGGGCGACAGAGTGAGACTCCAACTCAAAAAAAAAATTGACTTTACTTTGAGAGCAGTTTTAGGTTCACAGCAAAACTGAACAGAATGTAGAGTGTTCCCACACACTCCCCTGCACCCTCCCATCCACAGCCTCCCCACTACCAGCACCCCACCAGAGGGGGTCCGTTTGTCACAACAGATAAACTGCATGGACATGTTATGATCACTCAGTGTCCATATCTACACGAGGGCTTCCTCAGTGAGGTACATTTTGTGGGTCTGGACAATGTACAATGACACGAGTTCACCATCACAGCATCACCCAGAAGAGTTCCACCAACCTAGAAATCCCCAGTGCTCCCATATTCATCCTTCCCCCTCCAAGCCCCTGGGAACCACTGACCCTTTGTTTCTGAGCTCTGCCTTTTTTTTTTTTTTTGAGTTGGAGTTTCACTCTGTCGCCCAGACTGGAGTGCAGTGGACGCTCCCGGCCACCGTAGCCTCGACCTGCTGGACTGTGGCAATCCTTCTGCCTCAGCCTTCCAAGTAGCTGGAACTACAGGTGCGCGCTACCACGCCTGGCTAATTTTTTGATTTATTGTAGAGATGAGGCCTCACCAAGTTGCCCAGGCGGGTCTCGAACCTGCAGGCTCAGGCAATCCACTCACCTTAGCCTCCCAAGGCACGGGATTACAGGTTGAGCCACTGAGGCTGGCTTGAGCTCTGCCTTTTGCAGAATGTCATGGAGTTGGAATCCTACAGTTTGGCCTTTCCAGATTAGCTTCTTTCACCTAATAATGTGTATTTAAAGTTTCTTCCACATCTTTTCATGGTTGACAGTCCCTAGTTTTTTAGCAATGAACAATATTCCATTGCATGGATGTACCACAGTTTACCTAACCATCCAGTCACTGAGGAACATCTCTGTGGCTTCCAGGTTTTGTTCAGTTGAATAAAGCTGCTGTAAACACCTGTGTGCACTCTTTTGCATGGGCACAAGTTTTCAGCTCCTTTGGGTAGATACCAAGGAGTGGAATTGCTGCATCACATGACAAGAATATGTTTAGCTTTGCAAGAATCTGCTAAACTGTCTTCCAAAGTGGCCGTGCCATTTTCCATTCCCAACAGCAAAGGAGGAAAGTTCCTGTTGCTCCATATCCTCATCAGCATTTGAGGATGTCGATGTTCAGATTTTGGCCGTTACAATCAATATGTAGTAGCTGAATTCCTTTTAAATTTATTTTTATTTTTTAGAGACAGTGTTTGCTCTATCACCCAGGCTGGAGTGCAGTGGCACAATCATAGCTTACTGCAGCCTGGAACTCCTGGGCTCAGGCGATCCTCCTGCCTCAGCCTCCTCAGTAGCTGGTAGAAATAGGGTCTTGTTATGTTGCCCAGGCTGTTCTCAAACTCCTGCTTTGCAATCCTTGCACCCTGACCTCCCAAAGTGCTGGGATCACAGGCATGAGCCACTGCACCGGCCTGAACTCTCTACTGGAGAGAGAGCAGGACTTGGGTGTGGAGTTCAGGTAGGCAGCAGCTTCCAGCTAGAGTGCTGTAACTTTGCTTTGTTTCACCACCTTCCAGTCGTCTCTCTTTTGCAAGTGATATTTACTTCCTAGCTGAGTAATAATATGAAGTTTCCTTTGGAAATTTAAGTTGAAAAGAATGGTACTGAGAGAAAATCATTAGGTTAAAAAGAGTCCAGACAGCATGAGGTGGACGGGCATATGCAAACCTCCCCCCAGAGGGAGCTGAGCAGCAGTGAAAGAGGTGATGAAAGAGGTTGACAAATCCTGTTTCTCAGAAGGAAATATATATTTTTTGAGTCAGAGTCTCACTCCATTGCCCAGACTGGAGTGGAATGGCATGTTCCTGGCCACAGCAGCCTCAACCTGCTGGGCTCCAGTGATCCTTTCGCCTCAGCTTTCCAAGTAGCTGGAACTACTGGCATGCGCTAGCATGCCTGGTTAATTTTATTATTATTATTATTATTATTATTTATTGTAGAGATGAGGTCTCATCAAGTTGCCCGGGCTGGTCTCAAACCCGTGGGCTCAGGTCATCCCCTCGCCTCAGCCTCCCAAAGTGCTGGGATGACAGGCTGAGCTACCGAGCCCAGCCAGGAAACATTTGGTAGAGACTTACCAGCAGAAGCCTGTCTCAGGTGGTCACGAGATGGGATGGTGGGTCCCCTCACTGCCGCTCCCAGACCCAGGGCTTATACACCCTAGAGAAGGAATGTGTGGGATAACTGCAGTCAAGCCCTCAGGGAGAGGCAAGAGTTTGCCTAAGGGCAGGATTTAAGGTCGTTTTGACCTACTCTCACACAGGAGCGAGAGAGGACAGAAATCTCAGAGTCATTCCTGGAGCAAGAGACATGGTCTCCACACCTGTGGAGAGAGTTCTGGAAGCTGGCGAAGCCAGTGTGTTCGCAGTTCCCTGTGTGCCCCGCGCTGTTTCTGGTCTCCCTGCCTTCACTCTTTCTGTTCCTCCCACCCGAACCATCCTTTCAACGTCTTTACTCCACCAGCCTTTTCCATTCTTTTTTTTTTTTTGAGCCAGAGTCTCACTCTGTCGCCCAGACTGGAGTGCAATGGCCGCTCCCGGCCACGGCAGCCTCGACCTGCTGGGCTCCGGCGATCCTTCCGCCTCAGCCTTCCGAGTAGCTAGAACTACAGGCGTGCACTAGCACGCCCGGATAATTTTTAAAAATTTATTGTAGAGATGAGGTCTCGCCAAGTTGCCCAGGAGGGTCTCGAACCCACGGGCTCAGGGAAGTCACTCACCTCAGCCTCCCAAAGCGCAGGATTACAGGCTGAGCCACCGAGCTGGGCTCCTCTCCATTCTTTGAGTGCCTCCTCTCCGAAGGATTCCCTGATCCCCTCGTCCTGCTTCTAATCTAAACTGGTGGCCCTTCCTCAGCGAGCCCCAGCCCCCGAGCCCCTCTTGCAGGTCTGAAAGCTCCTTTCCTCTCATGTATTGGTCTCCTGGACTCCTCATAGTCCCCTTGAAGGGTACCTTTCTTGCTAGACCAGTTTCTTGAGGGCAGGACCTGGGTGGGGCTTCCCTGGGCCACCTCTCCACCTCCAGGGTGTTTGGATTAAAGCAGGAGGCAGAGGCTGCAGGGAGCAGTGGTTGTACCTCTGCCCTCCAGCCTGGGAGACACAGTGAGACCCCGTCTAAAATATTGTTTGTGACTCAACTTGTGAACATCCATTAATTTTCTTTTTCTTTTTTCTTTGAGTTGGAGTCTCACTCTGTCGCCCAGACTGGAGTGCAGCGGCCGCTCCCGGCCACTGCAGCCTCCACCTGCTGGGCTCCGGCGATCCTTCCACCTCAGCCTTCCAAGTAGCCGGAACTACAGGCACGTGCTACCACGCCCAGCTGATTTTTTGATTTATTGTAGAGATGAGGCCTCGCCAAGTTGCCCTGGCGGTCGCGAACCCACTGGCTCAGGTAATCCACTCACCTCAGCCTCACAAAGCAGCCCGGCTCATCCGTTAATTTTCTTCTGTGAAGTGGGGTAGTAATAAACACTTTGCATGCATATTCTAAGGATTAAATACAATCGTGCATGAAAAGTACTCACAAGAGAGAGACTGAGTTGGAGGGTGGCTCCAGCTGTCTGGCAGGGTCCCCGAGGCATCACTCGCCAAGGGGCAAACCTCGGAGAGGGCATGGCTCAGGGGAGATGGTGACCGTGGCCTTGGGTGTTGCCTTCTTCGAGCCGGCTGCCCTGCCCACCCCCTGCTTAGATGCACCCTACAGCCCTGGGTCTCCAGACAGGCTGCCAGCCCTCTGCTGCTAAGCCTGGGGGCTCCCATCTGCTGGGGAGGCCCCCAGCCCCAGACTGGTTTAGAAGTGGATTACACCTATAATCCCAGCACTTTGGGAGGCCGAGATGAGAGGATAGGTTAAGGCCCAGGAGTTCAAGACCAGCCTGGGCAACACAGAGACTCCGGTGTTCAAAAAAATAAAATAGCCAGGGATGGTTGTGTCAGTTCCAACTACGAGGGAGGCTGAGGTGGGAGGATTGTTTGAGCCCAGGAGATTGAGACTGAAGGTGTGATTGTGCCACTGTGCTACAGCCTGGCGACAGAAAAAGACCCTGTCTCAAAAAAAAAAAAGGCAGTGTGAAAGCCCACTCCCTTGCCTGCCTCTGGACAGGCTTGTGTGGTGTGATTCCCCCCACCGAGCTCCCTGGGGTCAGGGGGCACCTTCTGCAGCCCTGCTCAGCTTCCCTTCCAGACCCGCGGGGTTTTGCCTGCACTGTTGCCAATTTCTCCGGGGGCACTTGCCTCCCCCATCCCTTGCATGTGAGCCTGTGACTCAGGGATCACAGCCTGGGATGGACGTTTGGAGTCTGAGGGCCCAAGTGGAACCACAGCCGATGGCAGGATCCAGGGGTCTGGGGATTGGGAGAGTGGGCTGGGCCAGAGAGATCACAGAAACCAGCAGAGGGCATGAGATCCCCGACAGGAACAAGAGGCTGAGAAGTGCCCCCAAGCCCTGCCTGGCATTCAAGGCTCACCAGGCAGGGGAGGAGGAGCCATCCAAGGAGCCAGCAGAGAAGCAGCCGAAAAGCCAAGGGCCAGGTTAGTGTGGCCAGATGCCAAGGGAGGAGTGTGCCTCTGGAGGTCAGGAGCCAGAGGGCCCGGGTCTGATCAGAGAGGGCCAGGCCTTTGACACGTGTCCTGTGGAGGGATGGAAACCAGGCCAACACAAGAAGCAAGGAAAACCCGTGAGGATCACTCCTTTGAAAACAGGTGACAGAGAAAAAAAGGGAGAGGCTGGAGGGGCTGGAAGGCCAGGGAAGCTTTTGTGGTTCACTGTTTGGGACAGGTGAGCAAGGTCACATTTAATCGCGGGTGAGGAGCAGTGTGTGCTAGAGGGGTGGGAAGAGGGGTAGACGCTGAAGAAGAGGGGGCCATCAGAGGCCACTCGAAGCCTGGCTGGCCTCCGGGAGGGGAGGATGCAGTCACAACCCTACGCGACAGGCAGGGAAGAGAAATGACCAGCAGAAGCAAGGCAGGAGGGTGTAGTGATGGGAGCGTGAGGTCGACAGTGCCCTGCCCATGACTTCTACGCCCCATTTCATGCCATGGGGGAGCCAGGGGGTACCAGCCTAGAAGTGGTCGCTGCCACGAGCAGGCGACAGGGCTGCCCCACGGACAGCACTGAGTCCTGTACAAATCTAGCATGGCTGTCAGCAGCTCAGGGCTGTGCCGGGCCCCGAATCAGAGGTCGTTAAAGAAACTCTGTCCCCCATTCCAGGACCGGTATGAGGCAGAGGCCCAGTGGCAGGAAGCCTCAGGCTCAGGTGGGGCCTCATGACATCCCCCTGGTCGCCTTGCTCTCACCGAGGTCGCCGAGCTGTAGTTCGGCCTTCAAGGTCGCTCCACGCTGGCTCCAACCCCCTCCACCGCATCCCACCTCAGCCACCACCTGCCCACCTGTCTCTGCCTTTTGCTCAGAGCATCCTTCCCTCCTCTGCATGGCAAGCACCTGTGTCGACCTAAAGGAAGACACCGAAGCAGAATTGATAAAGCAGAGCTTTTGGGGGCCAAATTTGAGGACTGCAACGTGGTGAACACAGATTCAAGCTGCCCTGAATATGTGCTCCGATTAGCAGCTGTCACATGTGGATTTTTTTTTTTCTGTTTTTGAGTTGGGGTCTCACTCTGTTTCCCAGACTGGACTGCAGTGGCACGGTCAAGGTTCACTGCAGTCTTGATCTGTCTCCTTCCGCCTCAGCCTCCCAAGTAGCTGGGACTCTAGGCACAGGCCACTATGCCGGGCTAATTTTTATTTATTTATTTAGAGTTGGAGTCTCACTCTGTCACCCAGTCTGGAGTACAGTGGCTGCTCCCGGCCACCGCAGCCTCGACCTGCTCTGCTCCGGTGATCCTTCTGCCTCAGCCTTCCGAGTAGCCAGAACTACAGGTATGCGCTACCACGCCCAGCTAATTTTGAATTCATTGTAGAGTTGAGGTCTCGCCCAGTTGCCCAGGTGGGTCTCGAACCCTTGAACTCAGGCAATCCACTTGCCTCAGGCTCCCAAAGTGCAGGGATTGCAGGCTGAGCCACTGAGCCCGGCCTATCATTTTTTTACTTTTTATTTTTTAGAGATGAGAACTTTCTATGTTGCCCAAGCTGGTCTTGAACGCCTTGGTTCAAGCAATCCTCCCAACTTGGCCTCCCAAATTGCTGGGATGACAAGTGTGAACTGCCACACCCAGATCCCACATGTGGATTTTAAAGGGAGAAAGAAGGGTCCCTTTCTAAGTGGAAGGCAGGCGACTGACTGACTACACACAGCTCCTTGTATCACACATTCCAGGATTGTGAAGCTGAGGGGCGTGGGTCTCCTTGTTCAGCTTGTGAGGCCATCCTAGGCAGTGTGTCAGCTGCTCTTGAAATGACAGGGAAGGAGAGAGAGACCCACAGTGGCTCTCCGGGCCTGGGCATCTCGCATCGCTCGTATTCTTCAGGCTGCCATGAGCTACTTTTCTCACCTGACCATCCTGTGAGACCGCTGGGCCCAGAAAGGGGACACGCGCCACACAGACCCACGATGTCTCAGGAAGACAGTGTGAGAAAGGACCTACCACAGGGTCTGGGCTTTGGGCGGGTAATCTGGGGAAGGCCTAAAGATGCTGGGGTTCACCGGATTGGCTGCTGTTGGAAAGTGAGGGGGGGGTTCTGTGTATCTCTACAGACTTATCTGCAGAGAGGAGGAGGTGACCTGGAATTAGCAGAGGCCTAGCTGTCAACCGTTTAAGAGGGGTGCTTGGCGTTTCATGGGTGACGTGGGGATCTTGTTTTGTCTGGGCTGAGCTACACTGACAAAAAGGCTTTGCCCGGCCTCCCTCTACCTCTGTCTCAGGCGGCCTGGGCGGAGGTTGGCTGTCCGTGAGATGGCTCTGGTGGGACAGGACGCATGGCCCAGCTGTGATGCCAGCCCCTCGAGTTCTTCCTCCATCCACGCCTCTGAAAAGCCTTCTCAGAGCACCCACAGCAAACGCCCCCGTTTGAGGGTTTCCTCTTGTTCTCCTCTGCGCTCCAAAACCTTTTAAGTGAGTGTGGCACATGCAGACACGTCAATGGAGTAAGATGAGGAGGGCTCCACGCCAGAGAGGGATCCCCCTGCCCCCCAGCTGACACCCCAACCCAGGTGACCAACCCCAGCCTGTGTCACACAGAGAACTCTATGAATGTCACGCAAATGGAACGCCTGGTGCATTCCTTCCCGTCGGTGTTGTATCTGCCAGCTTCCCCACACCCACGCACGGCTTCCTGTTTCCACTGCTGTGTATGTTCCATGCCCAAAGGCGCCACACAGTCAAGTGGGAACAGGACCGGTCTTCCACACTTCCTGATGGAGTGAGTGGGTAGCCACATGGAAAGTCACAAACCTTGGCTCTCAGCTCAGTCCACACACAAAAAAGTGATTCAAGGTGGATGACAGGCTTGAGCAGGAAGCATGGAGACAGTCTGCATGATCTGGAGAGGCAAGCATTTCTTCAACAGGACACAGGAAGCGAAAGAAGACATTGCTCTGTTGGACTTCATTAAAATGAACAACTCCTTGAGTGTGGTGGCTCACACCTGTGATCCCGGCACTAGGCTGAGGCTAGAGAATCTCTTGAGGCCAAGAGCTCAAGATCAGCCTGGTCAACATAGTGAGACCCTCATCTCTGGTAAGTAAGAAATAAAACTAGCTAGGCATGGTGGCAGGTGCCTGTGGTCCCAGCTACTTGGGAGACTGAGGTGGGAGGATCACCTGAGCCCAGGAGTTCAAGGCTGCAGTGAGCCATGATTGCATATCACTGTACTCTGGCCTGGGTGACCTTGTAAAAACAAAATTTTTTTTAACAATGTCTCTCCATCAAAAGACATCCTACAAAAAGCGAAAGGGTGAGCCCTAGGCCAGGAGGACAGCCTCCAGCAGATTCAGCCCCCGCCTCCAAGCTTGACTTCTCAGCCCCTCGGGGACTTGCTGAAGACCTCCTCATGTGTCCTCCTTCCTTTTTCTCTTTCCTCTCTGTGTTTTATTCAGAAGACGTGTGGACTCTGGTTCTAATTCTATACAGTCTGTGACATGAAATCAAGAAAAATCTCCTAAGACTTGGAAGACTCGGGTTACTTAAGTTGCACACAACTACAGGACCTTGGCTCCTGACAGCCCTCCCTTGAG
>NW_007087136.1:26050-33501 GCF_000164805.1 Carlito syrichta | reverse complement strand
AGAGAGAGACCTCCACTGACTGGCAATCAGCAATGTCAACACACCTTTAGGGAACATTGAGATAAGTCCTCAGACTTGGGTTCAGGTCCTGCCTCTGCCACTCCCAGGCTGTGCCTCAGTTTCCTTGGCTGTAAAGTTGGCACACTGTAACTGTATGCCTTGAATGCTGTAGTGAGGGCTGAGCTGACGTCACAGGAGGACCTGGGATCTGTAGACCCGGGTTCCGGGCTGGCTCTGTAATGTGTTGGCTGTGTGGCCTTGAGGGGTTCCACAACCTCTCTGAATGTTCAAAGTTCGTGACCTCACTGGCCTGGGCCTGCAAGCACGTTGTGGAGGGTGCTAGGAGGCTGGGGCAGGGCGAGGCTTCTGCAGGTGTGAGCCAAGAAGCATGGCACTGCGACACATTCTCACCACGTGTGGAGAAGCTCAAGTCCTGGGCACAGAGAGGTATCTCAAGGCAACAACAGCGCCTCAGGGAGCCCGAAGCCGGGGCAGGAGATGGGACAGGGATACGCCATCCACTTCTCACCCCTGCCCTGTGCTCTGGGCACTACGGTGCCCTCAGGCTGTGGGCGAAGGAGCTGAGGGCCACCCAGACCAAAGGGGCTGCTTGAGGCACACTGTGAACATTCCTAGCAGTTCTTAAGTCTGCTGTGTCTTTCTCTGCCCTAACCCAGGCAGGCTTGAGTTGGGTTTGTGTGTGTTTGTTTTGAGTTGGCCAGGCTGGAGTGCAGTGGCATGCTCACAGCTACCCCAGCATCAACCTGCTGGGCTCCAGCGAGCCTTTCCACCTCAGTCTTCCAAGTAGCCAACTACAGGCGCACGCTACCACGTCCAGCTAGTTTTTTAAAATTATTTTTTATTGTAGAGACGAGGTCTCGCTAAGTTGCCTGGACTGGTCTTGAACCCGTGGGCTCAGGCAATTCACTCGCTTCGGCCTCCCAAAGTTCTGGGATTACAGGCTGAGCCACTGAGTATGGCCAAATTGGGTTCTTTAATGTAATTTAATTTTTTGAATCAGGGTCTCACTCTGTCACCGTGGCTGGAGTGCAGTGACACAGTCACGGCTCATTGTAGCCTCAACTTCCTGGGCTCAGGCAATCCTCCCACCTCAGTCTCCCAAGTAGCTGGGATGAGACTACAGGTGCACACCACCATGCCTGGCTAATTTTTTGGTTTTTGTAGAGATGAGGTTTCTCTACGTTGCCAGGCTGGTTTCGAACTCCTGGACTCACGTGAGCCTCCCTCTTCAGCCTCCCCAAGTGCTGAGATTATAGGCATGAGCTACCGCACCTGGCTGCCAGTTGGGTTTTGAGAGAGGAGATTGTGGTGAAGGTGGGAGTTGTGGCGGCAGGTCCTGGGGGTGGGCAGTGGCACCTGGTCTGTTTAGCAGGCAGCAAGTGGGTCAGGATGGCCAAGACCAAAATGTCCCTGGGGCAGGAGGACAAGCCAGGGAGGCTGGATGCCAGCAGGCCCTGAGGAGCCGAGACGCAGCCTGAAGCCACAGGGTGTCACCCGTATACCTGGCCCAACCCTGTGCTCAGAGCTAGGGTGCACAGAGGAATCAGACCCCTCCCTGACATCGAGAGCCTACCACCTTGACAGCGAGTCACACGTGGCGACAGAGAACACACACGAGGGAGCCCAGGGAGTCTCTGACCAGCCAGGGCCGCACAGAAGGCTTTGGGCGGGTGCCGGGCCTCCCCTGAACCCGGACAGCTGAAGAGGAGACAGCCAGGTGGGAAGGGGTGGGCAAGAGTTGGAGGCGGAGGGAGCAGCGTGGGACGCAGCTCCGAGGCTGGAGGGAGCATCCGAGGAGGCAGGGAGGGTTAAGGACTGAATTCCGAGCCCAGAGGAAGGAGGGGGCCAGCCTTAGGCAAAAGGAAAGACCCCTTTTCCTCGGGGAGGGGGCCGGGGCTGGGCAGAGCGGGGAAATAAGGTGGTTCTGTGGATGGAGCTGAGGACTGAGGGAGAGATGGAGGCTGTCTCCAGTGGCTCCTCTGTTCCCCTCCCACCCCTCCCTGCCCCACTCACTCACCCTGCACCAGAGGACCGCCTGGCTGTCCTGGAGCCTTTCTCGGGGCCTCTGCCCGTGTGGTTCCCTTTGCCTAGAATGCCTTCTCCCAACGTCTGCGGGGCTCACTCCTTGCCACCGTCCCTGTCTCCTCTCCTCTGACGGGTCTTCCTCGGCCACCCCTCACTACCCTCTTCTTTTTATCTTTTGCTTTTATTTTTTCCCTGACAATATATACTTGTGGTCTCATCTGCTTATTTTCTTTTTCACCCATTTAGCATGCAACGTGAGGATAATTTGTTGGTTTTGACCCTGGTCGTACCCCTGGCACCTAGATTAGCATCAGACATAGCAGTAAGTACTCAATAAAGGTATGCCAGGTGAAGGAGTGAGCGAGTGAAGCAGGTGGGAGTGATTCAGGACGGTCGCTGGTGACCCTCTCTTTTCCCTAAGACACACCTAGGAAGACTCTCTACCCAGTGCTCATAGATTGAGCAATCATGCAGCTTCCCCGATGCCCTGAGCCCCTTATCTCAACAGAGGTCCTCAGCCCCTGGTGTGGACAGAGGGGTAGGCCTGGGAGGGAGGAGGGGCTGTGGGTGTGCTGGGGTGGGCATCGTGGGAGGGGTGGAGTTGAGAGATTAAGGCCAGACTTCAGGGGGCTTCCATCTGCCAGGTTTCCACCACCATTCCTAGCATGGTCAGCTCCCAGATGGCTGTCTCCAGCAAGCCAGCCCCAGGAAAAGACCAGGACCACTTTTACAAACTAAATCCATATATGAAGCCCCATAAGCACCAGGTACGATGGCTCACACCTGTCACCCCAGCAACTTGGGAGGCCGAGGTGGGAGGATTGCTTGAGCTCAGGAGTTGGAGACCAGCCTGGGCAACATGGCGAGTCCTCATCTCTACAAAAAAAATATTAGCCAGGTGTAGTGGTGCATGACTATAGTCCTAGCTACTGAGGAGGCTGAGGTGGAAGGATTGCCTGAGCCCAGGAGGTTGAGGCTGTGGTGAGCCATGATCGTGCCTGGAAGACAGAGTGAGACACCGACTCAAGCAAAAAAAAAAAGGCCAGGCTCGGTGGCTTAGCCTGTAATCCCAGCACTTTGGGAGGCTGAGGCGAGTGGATTGCCTGAGCCTGTGGGTTCAAGATTCACCCGGGCAACTTGGTGAGACCTCATCCCTACAATAAATAAAAATTACCCAGGTGTGGTAGCACGCACCTGCAGTTCCGGCTACTTGGAAGGCTGGGTAAGGTGGAAGGATCGCTGGAGCCCAGCAGGGTGAGGCTGCGGCGGCCGGGAGTGGCCACTGCACTCCAGTCTGGGCAACTGAGTGAGACTCTAACTCAAACAAACAAACAAACAAACAAACAGAAAGAAAGAAAAGAAATGAAGCCCCATAAGCAACTATGAAATAATATAAGATGATACAGTGGTTTTACAGGAAGTAGAATCAATAGGGGTGGGGGTGACTCAGATCTTCTCTTTCAGCTTATCACGTCCTTTTATGATGTTTCAATTTTGTTTCAAGAATGAAACAGAGTTAAAATAAATGAAGACTTTATTCTTCCGTGTTTGTTGCTGTTGTTGCTTTGCTTTGTTTTTTTCAAACAAGAAGCAACCCATGTGCAAGGGAATTTGCCCAGCACGGCTCCTCCAGGGGGAGATCAGAGGCCCCTCAACGAGTGCCCATGGGTTTCACCCTGTCACCCAGGCTGGAGCACAGGGGCACCCTCATGGCTACCGCAGCCTCCACCTGCTGGGCTCAGGCGATCCTTTGCCTCCTGAGTAGCCAGGACGACAGGTATGAGCCACCATATCTGGCTAATTTATTTATTTATTTATTTTTGTAGGGACAAAATCTTGCTATGCTACCCAGGCTAGTCTCCAACTCCTGGGCTCAAGCAATCTTCCTGCTTCAGCCTCCCAAAGTGCGGGGATTACAGGCGTAAGCCACTGTGCCTGGCCATAAAAATGATTAGTTTTCAAAACATATCAACATTCTAGAAAGAAGAATCCTTTTGAAAGTTAACAGGAAAGGGAGATAAAACAATAACATATTTTTGTTCCAACCACTTATATGCTTTTTGGCCAGTGGGTAAGTCACCGGCTGTCTCTGAGCATCAGTTTCCACCAAATATAAACTGGACCAAGTCTCCCTGGTCAACGCGAGCAGGGTCACAGTGTTACACAACTCCAGGGGGTGCCATTCACGTTGTAGTCCACGTGACTGGTGCCCCTTGCAATCGTGCAGTGTACAACATAGGCAACTGGAGGAGGCAGCTCTGATGGAAGGCTGAGATGGGATCATGGACAGGAGAGAGCTTTGGAAGCCATGAGGGTTAGGGTGTGCACGTGTGGGGGCTTGGAAGGTGACAGTGCGTTCCTGAGTGGGCACCTACTTTCTGCTGAAACAAGTCCTGCAGATACAGGCTGGGAGAAGAGATGATCTCGTTCTCTCTGGGAGGCTCAGGCTCCCGGGACTTCTAGGAGCCAGGCCTGAGAAGGGGCCGCACTGCAGACTGTGGAGACTGCCCCCTCCATCTCCGGGGACACCGCCATCAGGCAGGCTGTTACCTCAGGCCCTCCCCAGGCTGTGTCAGAGTCTCCATCCTGAGGGCGGGATGCAAGAGAATTTCTCACATGCCAGGATGCTTTCTGGTCCTCAGAATGCAGAGATGTTAGCTCGTCAGCTCACCTGATTCGAATCCCAGCTCTGACTCTTTCTTTCCTTTTTTTTTTTTTTGTTGTCATCCAGTTGGAAACAGCTGTCATTCTGTCTCTAGGACCATCGGTAAGGTACTTCACCTCTCTGAGCCTCAGCTTTCTCATCTGAGAAATGGAGGCAGAAATCCTGACCACCTCTTAGGGTTGCTGTGAGGATTAAATGTCCGATGAGGTTGGCAGGATGTGGTGGCTCATGCCTGTAATCCTAGCACTAAGAGAGGCTGAGATGGGAGAACTGCTTGAGGCCACGAGTTACAGACCAGCCTGGGCAACACAGCGAGACTTCATCTCCACAAAAAAATTTAAAAATTAGCCAGGCGTGGTGGAACGCACCTGTAGTCCCACCTACTCAGGAGGTGGAGATGGGAGAATTGCTTGAGGCCGGGAGTGTGAGGCTGAGATCTATGACCTCAGAGAGCTAGGATCACACCACTGCCCCCCAGCTCAGGGAACAGCCCAGCCTGTCTCCGACAAACTTTTAGAAAAGAATGACCAATGAGGTCAACACATAGCAAGCATGCAGTCAACGTGAGCTCCAGGGATTGGCTCTAACGGCCTCTCCAGCAAAACACACAACAGGACACATAGCGTTCACTCATGCTCTCAGCCGTGGTTATCTCGGGAAGAGGAGGGTGTTGTTGGGGGGAACTTCCATGCACGGTTTTAAAGCCAGCCACATTCCCAGCAAAGATGTTTTCGTACTGATAATGGAAAAATAAAGTTAAAAAACAAACAAACAGGCGGAGCCCAGAGTAGTGGGACTCCTTGTTCTGAAATGACGGTGGGCACATGCCTAACCCCGTTCAGGTCTGTGGAGTCACAACACCAAGAGGGGACCCTCATGTGAGCTGTGGGCTCGGGATGATGCGTCCGTGCAAGGGGCTGGTGGTGGGGACACTCCATGTGAGGGGCACGGGGCTGTGGGAATCTCTGTGTGCTCAGGGTTGCTGTCATTTCAAAACTGCTCGAGAAAATCAAGTCACCTAAGAACAGTTGAAGCCCACACAGGGCACATGCGCCCATTCTACAGAGGGAGCCTCTGAGACTCAGGAGACATTTTCATTGTGTGGGATGGACACTGCCGGGAGACCACTGTGGTGGGAGGCGGAGGCTAGACTTGCGTTCCAAGCCCTTCTGCTCTGGCCGGCTGGGTGCCCAGCACACACGAGTGCTCACCAACACTCGGGGCCTTTCTTGTCTGGCCTGGGTCCTCTCTTCAACTACATTGCCTCTTCCACCATAAGGGGTTCTTGGCATCAAGATGTCACCCCCTCACGCTCTCTGTGGGGAGAGAGGTCACTCAGGTCAAGGCCACGGGCGGAGGACGGAGGTATCTGTGTGCAAGGGACCCATCACGCCAGCCCTGGGCCAGGCTCTGGGGCCCCCAGCTGACCCTCAGGGTGACCTTCATGGATGTCCCAGCACCCAGCACGGTCGGGCAGAGCAAGCCACACAGGTGATATCAAGCACACAGACTGGGCCACTCTCCAAGGCTCACGGCTGACTTCAGGGTGTTGGGGTGGCAAGAGCTCAATACGCCTCATCCTTCTCAGGTGGCAGGCAGTGGCCTCTGCCTCCCGATGGCTGTGACCTTGGTGGCTCCTACTCTCTCTGGCCTATCAGGTTCTGATGACCGAGGTTTCTGACAAGCCTCGGGAGCTTTCTGGGCTGGACTGGGGACCTGCGTAGCTGAGGGTGAACAGGGGTCACCCAGTGTGGGCTGAGCCATAACTGGAAGGCTACTGGACAAATGGCCCCGGTGCCCATCCCTGGGGAGTACTCCAGGCCTCCCTGGGAGCCCCTTGGCCCAAGCCTCCAGAGCTCATGAGGGGCCAGGCTGGGGGTCCAGAGGATGACAGCAAGATCACCAGTGCCTGGCAGAAAGCAAGACACGGGTGGCTTCTGGCATGTGTCCAGGCTGAAATCCACAAGAGGAGGGAAATTTACAAGTGGCTTTCCTGGACTCCTTCACCTGAAGCCCGAGGCAGGAAGCAGGCTCAGGTCAGGGTGGGGTAAGTGGGTGGGGTCCAGAGCCTCACTTTCAGTCCAGCTCCTCCCCTGCCCAGCTGAGTGTCCCTGGGCAAAGCAGCCACGCCCCTGGCAGAGCCTGGGAGCTGGAATTGCCGCCCTGTGGTCACAGGCCAGACCTGCCCCGCACGCCTTAGAGTGAGAAGTCAATTCGCGAGAGACCCCTTCAGGTACTGCCAGGCATGATCAGGGCTGAGAGACTGTTCAGTCACGGGTTCGAGTCCCGCCTCTGCCACCTGACCGGCCGGGTCATTGAGACAGTGACTTCACCTCCCTGAGACTCAGAGGTCTTCTCTTGCAAAGTGGGGGTGGTAAAAAGGGCCCTAGCCAGACGGGTGTTGTGGCTGAACATGGTGATCTTCTGTCAGCTGCCGGTACACTCAAGCCCGTGGGAAGCCCAGCCCTGTTGTCCCTCACATTGACAATGGGCACTGCTTTGTGATGGTTGGCAGTCGCCAAGGCCATCACGTTATCACGTCTCCATTTCTCACCTGCTCGATGGGAACAAAGGGCTGACATCACGGCGTTGCTGGGAATGAGTTCACACACGCAGGCGGCCCGGAACAGCGCCTGGCCTCGCCAGGACGGCTCCCGTGGCTGTCTGCGGCGGGGCGGCCGGCAAGCCAGCGCAGGCTCCCGCAGGAAGCAGGCGCGCTGACGCCTGCGCGGCAGGGGAG
>NW_007087136.1:11997-25590 GCF_000164805.1 Carlito syrichta | reverse complement strand
CGTTCGTGCTTGCGCTGGCACGAGGCGCTCGCCCGATCCTGGCCCGCAGGTGAGAGACGGTGGAGGGGAGGCCCGGCGGGTGGGTCCCCGTTAGGGAACAGAGCGGGAAACCAGGCACCCAGGTGACATTCAGAATGAGAAAGGGGACCGTAAACAATTAGAAATTTTAGAAAGCTGATATAGGTCACAAACATCCCAACATCCAGGAAAAAAGACACTGTTTTTATCCATCAGTTTGTCTGATTCCCCCAGCATGTCATTGATCACCTTTATATGGCGGCTATTTTGTCATATTGTTTATAGAAAATTAAAAGATAATTCAGTCTTTCCTCTAGTGTGGCCTATTAGATAAAGTTGTTGTTGTTGTTTTTTTAATTACTATAAGCTTTAGGAAAGTTTCTTTCGGTTTCAAAACTTGGAAATGTTTCACACAGACACAAGCACACACACACATTTTAGCACCAGTGTCAAATGGGAAAAACCTCCATCAAGTTTTTTCATATTTTGACCAGTTACAGACATCCTTCCTGTTTTTAGTATAGCTGTAAATGTGTACAAACAGAAATGTGTACAAACAGACCCTGCAAACAGAAATGCTGATAAATTTCATCGTGTGATTATTCCCAAAAAAGAAACAAACGTATTATGTATTTGTTGTATACACTGCATTATTGAGTGCGTTCCTCCAAGAGAGAATTTTCACTTGAATGAGGCGTGAGTGGCAACACTGAGCAGCAAATCCTCCATTCAAAATTGGACACATCTGATGGTTAGAGGACTTTTCTGTAGAATAACTCTTGGCATCTGACACTTCAGACCAATTTTTCCTTCACTTGCTTCAGATTTTCTGTGCTGAGTGACACAGGACATTTTCATACCATGTTGTGAGTCCTAGACCAGTGTCTTTGTTTTGAGTCAGGGTCTCACTCTGTCACCCAGGCTGGAACACAGTGGCACTCTCACAGCTCACCGCAGCCTTGACTCCTGGGCTCATGTGGTCCTCTGCCTCGGCCTCCCAAAGTGCCAGGATGACAGGTGGGAGCCACCACGGCCTGGCCCGGCACCTTTGAATCATGATCCGGGTGAGCTGGCAAACAGCCGAATCCATCTCCTACCCCTGGAAGGCTAGCAATGACATATACCTGGAGGGACTTTGAACCACATGAATGTATCTCAGTAAACCTTAACTAAATGTATGCCTGACTCAATTTCCCCTAACCTGGACCTTCCCCTGCCCACAGGCACTCTGGTGCTAGTCACTAGTAGAGAGAGGAACAATGGGATTTGCTGTAGAAAGAGACAGTGATTTTAGCTGTTTGCAAACAAACTCTATTGTTTTTGCAAATTTTATGCACATGGCCATGTGAACAAAGTGCCGGGCCCTACCTGGCCACAGAGAAGGTACCTGTGTGTGTGAGAAGCCCCGAAGGTTAAGTTTTTGGACTTTGTAATAAATCTAGCCCTGGACCACATGTCCCTCATCTGTAAAATGGAGACAATAATAATACTACCTGCCTTAAAGATTTCTTAATATTTGCAGCACTTAGAACCATGTCTGGCAACTACAGGCATACCTCGGAGATATCGCAGTCCATTCCAGACCATGGCATCAAGGAGAATAGCGCAATAAAGTGAGTCGTACATATTTTATATGCACTGGGAAGCCAAGCCAGTGCATAGCAAAGTTATGTTTACATGACACTGTAGTCTGTAAAGTGTGCAATGGAATTATGTCTAAAAAACAATGTACATACTTTAATTTTAAAATTTTAAGATACTGTACTTGCTAAAAATGTTTACATTCATCTGAGGCTTCAGTGAGTCGTAATCTTTTTTGCTGGTGGAGGGTCATGCCTCGATGTTGATGGTTGCTGACTGATCAGGGTAGTGGTTGCTGAAGGTTGGGGTGGCTGTGGCAATTTCTTAGAATAAGGTAACAGTGAAGTCTGCTGGATCAACAGACACTTTTTTTTTTTTTTTTAAAGCTGGAATCTCACTCTATCACCCAGGCTGGAGTGCAGTGGCACACTCACAGCCATTTCAGCATCGACCTGCTGGGCTCCGGCAATCCTTCCGCCTCAGCCTTCCAAGTAGCTGGAACTACAGGCGTGCAGTATCATGCCTGGCTAATTTTTGATTGATTGTAGAGACGAGGTCTGGCTAAGTTGCCCGGGTGGATCTCGAACCTGCGGGCTCAGGCAATCCACTCACCTCGGCCTCCCAAAGTGCTGGGATTTCAGACTGAGCCACCAAGCCCAGGCCAGACTCTTTCTTTAACAAAAGACTTCTCTGTAGTGCATGCTGTTTGATGACTATATTTTATCCACAGTGGAACTTCTTTCAGACTTGGAATCAGTCCTCTCTAATCCTGCTGCTGCTTTATCAACTACATTTATGTCATATTCTAAACCCTTTGTTGTCACTTCAACCATATTCACAGCATCTTTCCCAGAAATAGAGTCTATCTCCAGAAGCATTTCTTCATCTGTTCAGGTTTGATCATGAGATTGCAATAATTCAGTCACATCCTCAGGCTCCACTTCTAAATCTCACATCTGCAGTTACTTCTTCCACTGAAGTCTTGAACCCCTCAAAGTCATCCATGAGGGAGTCACCGACTTCTTGCAAACTCTTGTTAATGTTGACATCTTGGCCTCCATCCATGAATCGTTATGTTCTTAAGGCATCTAGAATGAGGAATCCTTTCCAGAAGATTTTTAATTTACTTTGCCCAGATCCATTGGAGGAATCCCTATCTATGGTAATTACAGTTTTGCAAAATGCATTTCTTAATAAGACTGTAAAGTTGAAATTACTCCCTGATCCATGGGCTGCAGAACAGATGCTGGGTTACCAGGCATGAGAACAACATTCATATCCTTGTCCCTCTCCATCAGAGCTTTTGGGTGACCAGCTGCATTGTCAATGAGCAGGAATATTTTCAAAGGACTCTCTTTCACTGAGCAGTAGGTCTCAACAGTGGGCTTAAAATATTCAGTAAACCGTGTTGTAAGCAGATGTGCTGTCATGAAGGCTTTGTTGTTCCATTTCTAGGGCACAGGCAGGGTAGATTTAGTCCAGTTCTTAGGGGCCCTGGGATTTTTGGCATGGCAAATAGGCATTGGCTTCAACTTAAGACATGAGCTGCATCAGCCCCTAACAAGAGGCAACTTTTGAATACAGGCATTGACTTCTCCTCCTTTGCCATGAAAGTCCTCAATGGCAAAGGTTGTTTTACCTACACTGAAAATGTGTTGTTTGCTGTAGCCACTTTTGTCACTTTTGTCTAGACCTTCTGGATGCCTTGCTGCAGCTTCTCTGTCAGCACTTGCTACTTCACCCTGCACTTTACGTTATGGACATGGTTTATGTCCTTAAACCTCATGAACCAACCTCTGCTAATTTCCAACTTTTCTTCTGCCACTTCCTCACCTCTCTCAGCCTTTCTAGAATTAAAGACAGTTAGGGCCTTGCTCTGGATTAGGCTTTGGCTTAGGGGATAGTTGTGGCTGGTTTGATCTTCTGTCTAGACCACTCAGCCTTTCTCCCTATCAGCAATAAGGGTGCTCTACTTTCTAGTCATTTGCGTGTTTACCACAGCAACACTTAACTTCCTTCAAGAACTTTTCCTTTGCATTCACAACTTGGTTGTTTGGCACAAGAGGCCCAGCTTTGGGCCTAGCTCAGTTTTCAAAACACCTTCCTCACTGAGCTTAATCATTTCTAGCTTTTGGGTTAAAGTGAAAGACTTGGCCTCTTCCTTTTATCTGAACCCTTAAAAAACATTGTAGGACTTTTAATTAGTCCAATTTCAATATTCTTGTGTCTTGAGGATAGGGAGGCCCCGGGAGAGGGAGAGAGACCAGGAAATGGTCATTCAGCAGAGCTATCAGAACATACACCCTTTTTTTTTTAAAAAGAGGGTCTCACTCTGTTGCCCAGGCTAGAGTGCAGTGGCATGATCACAGCACTGCCGCTTCGACCCCCTGGGCTCAAGTGATCCTTCTGCCTTAGCCTTCCAAGTAGCTGGGACCATAGGAATGCACCACCACACCTGGCTAATTCTTAGATTTTTTTTTTTTTTTGTAGAGACGAGTTCTCACTATGTTGCCCAAATTGGTCTCCAGCTGAGTCTCCAGCAATCCTCCCACCTCGGACTCCCAAAATTCTGGGATTCCAGGTGTGAGCCACCATGCCCAGCAGAGAACCTACACAACATTTATTGATTAACTTGATTGTTTTACAGGGGCACCATTTGTGACTCCTCAAAGCAATTGCAATAGTCACATCCAAGTTCACTGACCACAGATCACCCTAGCAGATAGAATGAGAATAACAAGTTTGAAATACTGTGAGAATTTCCCAAATGTGATGCAGAGACACAAAGCGTGCACAGGTTGTTGGATAAATGCTGATAGACCTGCTCGAAAGGGTTGCTGGAAACTTCCCTTTGTAAAAGGGAAAAAACGCAATATCTGCGAAGCACTATAAACCAAAGCACAGTAAAACAAGGGATGCCAGCAGTAGGTGCTTAGCAAACCTTTGCCGAATGAACGAATGATGAAGGAGCCTTGTAAACGGTAAAGTGCCATTCACATTCCTTAGCTCAGCCAGCAGCTGGCATAAACCAGACCAATTCATTGGAGCTCTCACAGAGCAGGTTTTGGAAGGCCTGGCTTTGAGAAGGGAAATAAACTTGTCTGCAGCGGTGGCTGAGTCTGCAGTGTTCTCCAGAGGTGGAAGCAGGACCAAGGGGAGGTCATGGCCATTCAGCCTCCACTCACAGCCTCAGGAAGAAGGATTCCCTCTGGAGGCAGGGGCTCTGTCGCTAAAATCTCTCCCAGACCAGGCTCGGTGGCTCAGCCTGCAATCCCAGTACTTTGGGAGGCTGAGGTGAGTGGATGGCCTGAGCCCGCGGGTTTGAGACCAGCCCAGGCAACTTGGCGAGACCTTGTCTCTACAATAAAATAAAATTAAAAAATAATAGCCAGGCATGATAGCACATGTCTGTAGTTCTGGCTACTCGGAAGCCTGAGGCAGAAGGATCACGGGAGCCCAGCAGGTCGACGCTGGGGTGGCCGTGAGCGTGCGTGCCATTGTACTCCAGCCTGGGCGAAGGAGTGAAACTCCTTCTCAAAACTCCAACTCAAAAAAATAATAACAATAAAATAAAATCTCTCCTACCTACGTCTCCCACACTGGCTTCGTGTTGTCCACCAGGGTCACCGGGAAGAGCATCCAAGCTGACAGACAGACATGAGGAAAGATGAGGAAGTGAAGGGTTACAGGTACCCTAACCTGGGAAACAGAAAGTAAGATGTCTCAGACTCTCTGTAGACCAAGCAAGGGGGCCAAGGGGCAGGTGGGACATCCTTTAATGGGAAGAGAGAGACGCCAGCAAAAGCAACACGGTCCCTGAAGAGAAGCCAGGGAGCAGGTGCACTGTGAGCGTGGCCCACACTGAGCTTGTTCTCCTCACCGACCTCAATCTACTGTTTGGGATTCTGTCATGAGCAAGACAGACCAAAACCTCTGCCCTCGTGGAGCTTACATTCTGGTGGTAGAGACAGAAAATAAACACGTAGAGAAAGAAAGTGTCAGAGAACAATAAAGACAGGGGTGGAAATTAAAATAGGGTGAGGGGGTGGGCGGCACCAGGGACCACTTCACACTAAGGAGGTGATGTTTGTGCCAAGACCTGAGTGGCAAGAGGAGCCCATCATGGAAAGGCGAGAGAAGAGTATTCCAGGCAGCAGAACACCAAGTGCAAAGGCCCTGGGGTGAGATTGGGCTTGGCATGTTCAAGGAACAAGTGGAGTGAGGCCGGAGGGTATATCAAGGGAGAGGTTCAGATGGGTGGGCCGGGAGTCGGACACAGACTCATCAGTCAGGATGAGGCATTGGGATTTTGTTTCTGAGTACGTGAGGTTTCAGAGAAAACATCACATTCTAGCGTCCAGACTGCCTGGGTGCCTTCAAAGTCGTGCTGAGAGAAAAGCCAAGCATTTATAGGTGCTCAGGGTGAGCCAGGCTCCAGGATGTGGTCACTCATGGCCATTTTCCCATCTGAGTCTTACACGTCACAGAGCTAGAAAGCAGCTGAGTTCAAGTCTGCCTGGTGCTTTACGGTGACACACTTCAAAACCTTCCCTAAAGTGGCCACGGCTTCCTTACAGTTTGTGCAGGGCTTTTCTATGCACCTTCCCAATGACCTCTTGGCGCTGGCCTGGGAGACATTTCTGAGACTCGGAGTGACCAATCGCGGCTCTGCAGCTGCTTTCTCCTCCACGGTCGGAAGCTCCCTTCCGGACAGGATTGCTGCGGATTTGCACTCAGAGTTGAAGCCCGTCGGCATCTGTGGAAGTCAGAGGCAGGGTGCTGCTAGCCCTTGTGGTGTCTTTTTGCAAGTCAGAAAAAGGCTGCCTTTGTTCAAGACAGTTGCCTTCTAGCTTCCAGTAAAGTGTCACAAGAACGATTTTGTTCGAGCACCCATTGCACCCATCTGCAAAAATGACTGCCCTGCCTGTGTGCATCTACACTGTTTCTGATGTGATGGGGCCCCCTTAGACACTGTGCCCTTGTGCCGTGCACGACCCGAGTGACTTTCATGGCTTTCCACACTCCTGCACAAAATGTCGAGAACAGCAGTGCGGTGAGCCCAAGCAGAAAGGAGAGCCATCTGGAAATGGCCACATGCTCAGACACATGCCATACCCTGGGGGTGACCACGACGGTCCAGGCTTCCCTGGGGCGGCCCGTCCTCTTAGGACATTGAGCTCCAGTTCACCCCCCGTCACCGCGCTGTCCACTTCCCCCTGATGCTTGTGTACCTGCTCCCAGATGTGAAGTGTCTTGGGCAGCACAGGGTCCCTCTACAAGCTGTTCTGGTGCTGTGAGATGCAACCCCCGAGTTGTCCCCTGGGTAGCATGGGTCTCCAACACTTATCACACCCATGTCCCCTGTGTGGCCAGCACCTCCTCCAAGTGACAAGGGCTCGCCTCTGAATTCTTCCAGCTCCTAAATTTAGAAGCATGGTTTAAGTCCAAATAAATGGACAGTTATGTAACTTCACGTCCCTCTCCACTGTCCCCTCCCCTTGGAATAATCATCCTTAATCAGCTAACGATGGGGCCCTGAACACAGCCCCAATCCCCCCGAGAAGCTATTAGGCTTACGTAAGGAGTGACATTGGCCTGCTGTGTTGCGAGGCTTTAAAATACATGCTGTCTCTCACTTTGTCTCCTCTCTCTTTCTCTCTCCTCTCTGTCTTTCTCTCCCCTGTCTCTCTCCATCTTTCCTCCTCACCCATGCTTTCTAATACACACACACACACACACACACACACACACACACACAGAGAGAGAGAGACACACTCATACACTCCCCCAAACATGTCTATCAAATGCTGAAGTTGCTTAGCTAGTCTGGGATCAACTACCTGCAAGCTGAGAGAAGGTTTTGCTCATCAGAAGGTTCAAATGTATCATCTGAAAACAAATCAGCTAAATCCACAAATGACAGTTTATGCAGGAGGGAAAGGGACTCTTTTCCTAGAAGTATAGACTGTTTGAGGGAAAAGGGAGGGTCAGACTGGGAGATTTGAGAAGAACTTCCTAATCGTCTGAACCGTCCAGCCACGGAATGGTCAGTCTGAAGGAGAGGGAACTCCCTGTCCCTGGAGGTAAGTAAACAGAAGGTGGGGATAGTGGATACAGATTTCTGCACTGGGTAGAGCTTGCATGGCAATGACACTTATATAGGATCTGCTCTTACAATGGAGATGGCAACAAATATTCATCTCAAATGCTAAACCCTACCTATTGGGAGCAGCTGCCTGGAGCTCTGGACACACAGGAACCTGGGGCTCTGTGAGAAAGAATATTTTGATTGCTTAGCAATGTCTGCCATGGGTGCAGGACGAGAGAACAGAATGTATGCTATTTGCCATTGATGTATCTTGTCATTTATCAATCCCTTTATAGACACGGAAACTGAGATGCAGACATTCATGGTTGGTATGTGGCAGAGATTTGGACCCAGTTCAAGTGGAGCCCAGTCTGGCTTCAAAGTCTGTGCTCACGATCACAATACTATTCTGCCTCTCGATGTAAGGAATGACCCTGGGATGCATAGGCAACCACCAGCCAGCAGTGTCCCTCCTCATCCGATGCTACAGGCATTTGGGTTTGCAACCTCTAGTTGCGGGTTTGAGCAGGTCCTCTGCTGGACCGGAAGACTGCCCCAAGGAGAAGACATGTGGGTCACTCCCTGACCTGCTCAGACCCTCTGTGTCTGCCACCCATCTCTGACTCCCAGCAGCACCGGGAAGGGGGCCTGCCATGGATGATCACCCTCGTAGCACCTCTGAGACAATCAAGTATGGGTCATCTCCCTTCTCTGGAATCTGTGCTTGGTGGCACGTCAAAGCCCAGTGTTCCTGGCCAGAGGGCCCGGTCTACAGCACATTCAGTGCAGGGAGCCCAAGGGGGCAGAGGAGTGTGGCAGGGATCCAGCAGGCCCCGCAGCCACTTCTTAGTCACCTGCTTCGTGCTACCTCCCCGTGACCCTCCGCGCCACACCGTGAGTCTTCTGACTGGATTTCAGGCAGCCCCCAGTTGCAGGGGGGATTGTCCCTCTGTGACCACATGACACCCCTCAGCAGTGCCCACCCTTCCGGTACCATGACCAAAGCCAAGTGATGCCATCGGTACTTTGTTCCTCTCCCTGCAGGCCACTTTCCAACAACGTCTTAAGTCTCTGTCCTCGCTCTCCCAGCCGGCCTGTCCCAGAGGCCTCTCTTTCCATCCCTGCTGTTCAACTTCTGACCCTGCACTTCCTGGAGGGAGATCTGTCCCCCCAATCCTTGCTAAGAAACAAAGCAACCGGGAGAACAGAGAAGACTTCAAATGTCGAGACCTTACACATGCAATGTCCTCGGACAAGAGGGAACGTGACCTGGGCCTGGTCCCTCTCCTGACCCCCGACTCTCTCCTTTTTTTATATAGGGACCTCTGGTTGCCAAAGGCAAGGCACTCACATCAAGGCCACTCAGGACCTTGTGGGGACCTCAGAGTTAAATCATCCCCAGGGCATTGTATTCTGTCAGAAGGTTCCTGAGGCGGGCAAGGTCGTGGGCAGGGCCTGGTCGTGGAGGTGAGGACCGTAGACTAGCATCTCCTCCTTGCCAAAACATGACCTTGGACCCTCTGCAAAGTGGGCAAAGACTTTTACTGATGCTGCAGAAGTACCCCCATCTCTATGATCAACCCCAAGGGCCACCCTTCCAAAAAGATATGTTGGGGGACCTGGGCAGGGGTTCTGGTTGCAACAGGCAGACCCTAAGCCACTCCTTCTGGAATGGATTTGAGCATTTCTTTTTTTTTGAGGTGGAGTCTCTCACTCCGTTGCCCAGACTGGAGTGTAGTGGCACGCTCCCGGCCACTGCAACCTCGACCTGCTGGGCTCCAGCGATCCTTCCGCCTCAAGCTTCCAAGTAGCTGGAGCTACAGGTATGCACTACCACACCCGGCTAATTTTTTGTTTTATTGTAGAGATGAGGTCTTGCCAAGTTGCCCAGACAGGTCTCGAGCCCACAGGCTCAGGCAATCCACTCACCTCAGCCTCCCAAAGCGTGGGATTACAGGCTGAGCCACTGAGCCCAGCTGAGCATTTCTTTATTGGAAGCTGCCTGGGAAACCAATGACACCAATCATTTCCCAATGCTTGGGATTAGGTAACTTCTTGCACATAAATTCTCTCAGGGGACCACCTCAGTTCGTGGAGATAGAAAAACCTCCACCAGCTGTGGAAGTGGCTTGGGCCTGTGACACACCACCCCCAATTATATGCAAAATGATGCAAGTGCATGAGTTTTCCCTGGACAGGTCCCTAGTTGTCTCCAAGGGCTGCCTGGCCCAGGAAGGGTTAAGAGGGACTGGAAGCGCCTGCTGACAGTCTAGGATACTGTGATTGTCACATCTATTTTTATCACCTGTTTGCCTTTCTAAGCTCTCTGTTGCTCCAGCTGACATTTAAATGAGTTTGCATTGGCAGAGCCCACACCAACTGGCGCTGTGGGTGCAGTGGGAGAGTAGGGGGGCACAGGGGGCCCAAGCCCAACAGATGGAAGGGGAGTGGCTGCTGGAGATTAAAATGTGGTTCAGATCATCAGGAGTTGCCTGGGAACGCTCGAAATGCTTTAAAGAGACAAAGCCAAGGTGCTGTAGAAAGAGCTGCCATGTGGGTGGGACAGCCTAGCCCTAGGTGCTTGTCCTGGCCTGTGCTGTGTGTCCCTGCACAACTCTTTACCTCTCTGTTGCCACTTGTACTATGAGGAGCAGTGTTTCCCAAAATATGAAGTGTGTGGTGCGTGCCTTGCCCTTAAATAACAGCCCACACGTAGAGAGGGTGCTTTTCTTCTGCCTCCCTTTGTACCCTCCTTCCTGATCACATCCATGGGGGATGCCTCAGGACGGGGCTGGGCGTCGGCGCCATCTCCAGACTCTGGTGAAGACCCGGCCACGGGTGAGCTCTGGGCTGGCCGTGGTGCCGAGCTGGACATCGCACATGCTGTTTTCTGAGCACGGCTGCATTCTAATTATGTCCATGATGCCAGCACCCTCACCAGTAGTGACGAGTCTCCTGAAGGTTTAAGTGACCTTACATAAAGAATACGTGCCAGCCGGGCTCGGTGGCTCAGCCTGTAATCCCGCGCCTTTGGGAGGCTGAGGTGAGTGGATTGCCTGAGCCCGCGGGTTTGAGACCTGCCTGGACAGCGAGACCTCATCTCTACAATAAATCAAAAAATCAGCTGGGCATGGTAGCGCACGCCTGTAAATTCCAGCTACTCAGAAGGCTGAGGCGGAAGGATCGCCGGAGCCTAGCAGGTCGAGGCTGCGGTGGCCGGGAGCGGCCATTGCACTCCAGTCTGGGCGACAGAATGAGACTCCAACTCAAAAAAAAAAGAAAGAATATGTGCCAGTTTAACACAACATTTTAAGAAAATGATGGTACAGGAGGGACGTGGCCATGACAAAACTGTGGAGGTGGGAAAAGACTGGTGAGTGGACCTGCAGGGTCCTAGAAGCACCGTCATACCGGGTCCCCATCCACCCTCCCCCTGGAGAGGGGCCCAGGCCCTGCCACTGAGTCCGGGGGCGGATAGCAGAGCGAGAAGAGTCCCAAGGAGAGGCCCAGGGCAGTGACAGGGAGCCCAGTGCCATTCAGATGAGCATCTCCAGCCAGACACGTGCACGCTTGGGGAACCAGGAGCTGTTCCGTGGGGCTGTGAAGCTGGGCATGTCGGGGACAGTGAAAGACGGCACTCTTTTACAGGAACAGCGTGCTCTCTTGTGGCCGAGAAGTCAAGTCTCATCGCTACTTTGGACCATGTCCCTGGGCCCTGGCAATGTTTGTCTGTTCCTTCTTTTGCCTGCGAGGTCCGACCCCAAGCCAAGTGCCTGAGACTCCGGCATCAGACTCTCTGGCTGTGAACCCTGTGCCCTACGTGGACCTGGGCGCTCCCTCCTGTTGACCAGGGCTCTGGCTTGCAAGCAGACCACGGAAAGGGATTGGCTAACTTTAGCCAGAGTTATGGGGACTTACTGTAAGGACAAGACATAATCCTCGGAGTAGAAGCCTCAAAACCTCCAGGGTCCAGAGGAGTGGGTCTGGGCAGCGAGGACCAAGAGACAGTTCTCCAGGGGAAGTGGCCCCAGGCGTGGCCTGTGTGGGTGTCACATGGTCCAAGCAGCAACAGTGAGAGAGCGTGTCTGATTGGCTGAGCCTGGGCCACATGCCCACCCCTTGGCCGGAAGAGAGCAGGGCACCTTGACTGACAGCCATGAGCCAACTGCAAGCAAAGAGAGTGGAGGTTCCCCATCCCAGAAAAAGGAATGGAGAATGCTAGACAGGCAAGGAACACAATGTCCACTGTGTCCCTCTGCCTCCGGGTGTCTCTGTCTTCCCCTTTGTAAACAGGGGTGAATACGGTCCAGCCCTCGAGGGCAGCTGAGGGAACTAAATGATGTCACACGTGCAAGGGCCTGGCTCTCAGCAACTGACACTACATAAATGTCAGCAGTTCATTTTTAAAATTAAAATGTTACACAAAATAAGCCACTGCCAGCCAGATGTGAGCCTAACAGATGCCACATGCTCCTTTTGGTTACAGCACAGAGGCCTTCAGGCTGGCAGCCGTGGGTTCAAATCCCAGCTCCACACTGAGTAGCCATGAGGCGCTGGGCAAGTGACCTCAGCCCTCTTGGCCCCAGTGGTCACATCTGGCTGCCTGCTCTGCCTGGGCATGGAGCCCAGATGTCACCACAGCCAGGCTTGGGGGTGGAGGGGCAGTTGGGCGCCTTCCCTTAGAGGCCGAGGGTGGAGAGGCTGCGTTCCTGCCCCTAGAGTGAGATGGGGCCAGAAAGGAGAGGCCCCCACACCCATGGCATCCTCACAGCTCTAACTGGGCAGTCCTAACTGCCCTCTTGGCCGGCTGGGGCCATGGCCCAAATCCCCCACATTCCTGAAGCCAGTGACTCAGCCAGGGCTGCCAGGGCTGCTACTTTCGTGGGCATAGGGAGGCAGGCCGGGATGAGGGACTGGGTGGGTAAGGAACCTCGTGAGGAGAAGCCACTACTGAGCACCTGCTGTATTCTCACAGCTTCATCCTGCTGCCATGCTCCTTTGGGTTATGCCACAGGAGCCTTCAGGCTGGCAAATGTGGGTTCCCATCCTGGCTGCTTGAGCCAGACACGGGTTCACCCTCAGTGCCACTGCCCACGGATCGCGTGACCTCAGGCAAACCAGCCCCTCTCCCTGTGCCTTGCTTAGTGTTCTCACCTGTCACATGGGGAAATAACACCGCACCTCATGGTGTCGTTAGGAGGATTCAGTGAGATAGCGTTTGTAAAGCACTTACAATAGTTTCTGGCAGTAAAGAGCCCACCACTCTATAGGTGTTTCAAGTGCCTGCTGTCTTTGTCACTGTCACCATGGCTGCCACCACGTCCAGAACCCCTTTACCAGTGGGGCATCGCTTTGGGTTTCTTAGATGACTTTATTTTTTTTTTTTTTTTTGAGTTGGACTCACTGTGTCGCCCAGACTGGAGTGCAGTGGCCACTCACGGCCACCGCAGCCTTGACCTGCTGGGCTCCGGCGATCCTTCCGCCTCAGCCTTCCAAGTAGCTGGAACTACAGGTGCGCGCTACCACGCCCGGCTAATTTTTTTTAAATTTTATTATAGAGATGAGGTCTCACCAAGTTGCCCAGGCGGGTCTTGAACCCGTGGACTCAGGCGATCCACTCACCTCAGCCTCCCAAGGCGCGGGATTAGAGTCTAAGCCACCGAGCCCGGTTGGTATGTTTCAATTGAATTAATTACCCCCAGGTATAACAATAAATGTCATCACCATCAACAACAAAACTAATTAAATACAAACCCTCTACACAGCACTGTGCTAAACTCTGAGGATAACATATATTAGAACGTGCCATTTAAATCGGGCTCGGTGGCTCAGCCTGTAATCCCGCGACTTGGGAGGCTGAGGTGAGTGGATTGCCTGAGCTCGCAGGTTCGAGACCCGCCTGGGCA
>NW_007087136.1:2753-11977 GCF_000164805.1 Carlito syrichta | reverse complement strand
GTCGCCCAGACTGGAGTGCAGTGGCCGCTTCCGGCCACCGTAGCCTCGACCTGCTGGGCTCCGGCGATCCTTCCGCCTCAGCCTTCCAAGTAGCTGGAACGACAGGCACGTGCTACCACGCCCGGCTGATTTTTGATTTATTGTGGAGATGATGTCTCGCCAAGTTGCCCGGGCAGGTCTCGTACCCACGGGCTCAGGCATTCCACTCACCTCGGCCTCCCAAAGGTGCAGGATTACAGGCTGAGCCACTGAGCCTGGCTGACGATGCTCCTTTTAAAGTCAAAGCCATGGGCAACCCCTCGGGTTCCCTCCCACTGTGGGAGCTTTTCTGTCCTCTCAAGAAATCCTGCTTGCTAAAAAAAAAAAAAAAAAAAAAAAAGTCACAGCTGTTTTGAGAATCTGATTTAAAAACTAAACCCAAGAGTCTCCCCCATTCCCATCCCCACCCCAATGCACCAGCCCACCCAATTTTGCATTCCCAGCAGGTTCATGGAGTAGCTCTTCTTGTTATCAAGGGGAATCCAGGAGGCAAGGAGCTTGGCAGTGGCTGGCCCTACCATAGAGGTCCCTCGATCTGGAGCCAGATTCTCAACCGTTCCACCAGGAAGCAATGACATCCCTTCTACTCACTCACCAGGCACCGACTCGAGGGGTGCGCGGAAGAGCGGTCCCTGGAGGCAGGAGGCAGGCAGCGCATGGGGGAGTGTGCTCCAGGAGCCCCACACCCTCCCCACGCTCAGGCTCCACGTGTGGCCGGAGGGGTTCTGTGGGGTTCTGCATACGCAGCAGGCGAGTGCCCTTCTGCCCGGCTCAGAACTCCCTGTGGCTTCCGCCTTGCTTGGGGCAAAGCCGAAGGCCTCCTGCGGGGACTGCTGGGCCTCACTCGTTGTCCCTTCCCCGTGGTCACCTCCCTCTGCTCTGTTCCCTGGGCCACGGCCCCATCCTCCAGGCATGCTCTGACCCCGTCTTCTAGGTTCCTGTTCTCTGTCTGGAATGCTCAGCCAGAGGCAGCCGCATGGCTCACTCCCTTAGCCTCACAATGACCTCTCACCGCCCAGATCCCCTCCCCAAATTCACCTGCAAGTCCTAAGCCCTGGGCCTCATCACGGGGCTGTAACTGGAGACAGGGTCTTTGCAGAGGTGATGAGGGTGAAATGTGGTCAGTAGGGCAGGCCCCAATCCGAGCTGACTGTGTCTTTCTAAGAAGAGGACACGACACAGACACATTCAGAGGAGCCCATGTGAGGCTGCAGGGAGAAGGCATCCGTCTGTGAGCCAAGCAGAGAGGCCTCTGAACAAACCAATCCTGCGGACACCGTGGGGTTGGACTTCCAGCCTCCAGAGCTGTGTGAAAATAAATGTCTGTTGTTGAAGCCTGCCGATCTATGGAACTCTGTTATGGCAGGCCTGGAGAATGAACACACTTCCGTACTTTGTTTGATGACAGCCCCTCCCTTCACCCATTCTCCATCGGTGTCCATCCCTGTCCCCTGCCTTATGCCCTCTTCAGCAGTCTCACTCTCCAAGGTCTTCCATGTCGTGCTTGTTTATTTTGTGTCATCTGGGATGGCAGTCTAATTGCATGTAAGTTCAATGACAGTGGGGATTTTTGTCTGTCTTGTTCACTGCTGTGCCTTCACAGCCTAGAACCATACCTGGCACACAGTCAGTGCTCATAAATACTCCTTGGATGAAGGAATGAATGGATGGATGATGGTTCGATGCTGTGAACACTCAGAACTGCTCGTCCTTTGCACGGCACTTCCAGGGGGCCCCAGCCACAAGGCTTTTGTGCCCTTTTTCCTTGATGGAGTCAGTACTGGAGGATGACTGGGACTTCCTAAAAGTCTGTCCTTTTCAATTCAACAACCTCTCTCAAATCCTGAAATGCAGTTGCCCACGATCCTCAAGCGAGAACTTTCTCTTCCCAAGGTCCTTACCTAAGTGCTCAAGGGGGGATGCGCGAGGATGCAGAGAGGCTCATTCTGTTGAAGATGCAGGGATCCCCCAGAGGACCAAGAACGAAGAGTGGAAGCGGGTGCGTCTGTATCCTGGCCACCACCCAGGTGCTGAGGAATGAGAGGGATCACTGTGTGCTCAGGAGGAGGGCGGCCAAGAAGGTGTCAAGTGGAAGAGTGAGTCACGCCCAGCATAATTTGGAAGTTACCCTCTGCATAAGCAGACCCCCACGGGGGTGGAGATGAGGCTGTGGTATCAGTTATCGATTACAAGAACACCGAGTAACAACCAACCCCGAAACCACCTGGGGGCAGCGATTCTTGGTCTGTGGTCTAGGTGGCTCTGCTGATCTTGGTGGGGTTTGCTCTTGTGTCTGGAGGCCAAATGGCTGTTGGCTGATGTTGGATGGCCTCAGCTAGGGTACCTGGAGCGGCTCAGCTCGGCACCACGTGCCTCATTGGCTAACCTACTGGCCTGGACTTGTTGTCATGGCAACGGGAGACGCTCAAGAGCAAGCAAGCTTGCTCAGTTCAAGCCTGTGCTTGCACCATGGCTGCTGATGTCCCATTGGTCAAAGCAAGTCACGCAGCCACTCCCAGAGACTAAGTGGAAGGGGCGGCCAGGTGACCGAGGGCAAGGACACAGGGAGAGTGGAAAACTGGGGCCATTTTTGCAACTTCCCAGGGTTGTCTTTTCCAAAAGCCAACGCTGGGAGCAGGAGTGATGTGTGCGGGACTTACGAAGGTAGGGCTCCTGGGGAAGTCTGCGAGGGAGCAGGAGAGACAGGACAGGGAGGTGGAATAGCCAGGCCAGGTGTCACAGGTCAAGTGACAGCCTCAGTCTTGTCCTGCCAAGGATTCTAGGGTGTAAGTTTTCTTTGTGTGGGGTGTAGGTGAGAGTTGGTCCTGACTCGAGGCTTCCTGAGTCAGCCTGTCACTGGTCAAAGGCCACCTGGAGTCAGGGTGGGGACATTACCTCCCAGGCACTCTGGGCCCTCTGCAGGCATGGGCATGTGTCTCCAGTAGCCCCAGGGCTGTCTTTTACAGAGTCGCAGGTACAGGTGCTAGAAATAAAGCATGCAGAAGCCAGGGGAGGGGCCCAGAACCAGCAAGGAGGGACCGAGGGAGTCTAGGCCAGGCACCAACCGGGTCTGCTGCTTGGGTTGAAGCAGTAAGGAAGCATTTATTTTTCATTTTAGATTCCTCCATAACCCTTTAATATTTTACCACGAGCATTCATTGGCTTTATAATCTTTTCTTTTCTTTTCTTTTAGGACAAGGTCTTCCTGGGTCGCCCAGACTGGAGTGCGGTGGTGTGGCTACAGCCCACTATGGCTTTGAACTCCTGGGCTCAGCCTCCTTTTCCTCCGCTCTGTGTCGTACCTGGAAAGGCGCAGCCTGGCCGTTTCACAACGCTCCATGTCTCTGGGCCTTTGAGCCCCTGATCCAGCACCCCCTGCTCTCTATCGTTGTCTAGTGGAATTTTTTTTGAGTCAGAGTCTCACTCTGCAGCCCAGGCTGGAGTACAGTGGCACACTGCTCACGGCCACTCCAGCCTCGCCCTGCTGGGCTCAGGGGATCCTTCTGCCTCAGCCTTCCAAGTTGCTGGAAACACAGGCACATGCCACCGTTCCTGGCTAATTTTTTTATTTATTGTAGAGTGGCGGTCTCACCGAGTTGCCCAGGTTGGGCTCGAACCTGTGAGCTCAGGCAATCCTCTCACCTTGGCCTCCCAAAGTGCCAGGATTATAAGCGCGAGCCATCATGCCTGGCCTTAGTGGAAATTTTTCCAGATGGTGCCAAACTCGTTGCTGCTTGAAAACTTCACCTGCCTGCCTCCTCCCCAGCCTGACCAGCCCTGTACTCCCCGACAAACCCTCTCTACACTTTAGCTGGTCTACACTGAGTTACACTAGATCTGCCCCCTCACCACCACATCTATACCTTGGAAACTTCCCCATGTGTCAAATGGTCTACACAGCCGTCCCTCTCAGAGCTGTTGCAGAGACTCTCATAAGGCATGTCTGGCAGGGTGCCCGGGCCACGGTAGGTGTCGAATAAGGGGTGGTGAAAAGTGCCTGTCCTGGGCTGGAGGCTACACCCCTGCTAGTCGGGTGAGGCGTGTGCTCATGAGAGAGGGCATAGGCTGGCGTGTCCCTGAGAAGCTGGAGCATCCAGCTTCCCACGCACCTGCCCATCCAGGGAAGCAGGCCTGGCCCCGCCACTCTGTCTCCACTTCCTCACAACTCCACTCCTGTGGGCCAGCGGCCTGACCCAGCCCCCAGCCAGGACTGAGCTGCCCGCTCCACCCCCCAGCCCCCAGCCCAGAATGAGCTGCCTGTCCCAGCCCCCACCTGGCCGTGTGGCCGGCAGATGCCCACTCCTTCCCCTCACTGCAGTCCTCTCAGACCTTATCGTCCAGCATAGCAGTCCAAGGGTTCCAGCTGCCAAGGACACCCCTGCTCTTACTTCCGAAGCCAGGCTCTGTGTGTCTGGATGCCACTGCAGCTGTCTGTTGGCTCAAGGGGGGCAGCCCTCAGCCTTGGCCCTGGAGCTAAGTGGCTGCTCCAGGTGACCCTCCCAGTTTGGTGCTCTAGGCCCCTTGTTCAGGGATGGTCCAGTGTCCCAGGCTGGCCAGTGCTTGCCTTCCATGGGACTTCTGCTGAGACTCTTGGGAGAATGGGCACCCTCTCTGTCTCTGGTGGCTAAGCACAGCCCAGAGCTGCAAGCAGTCACCTTCCCATGGAGGAGGGAGAGGCTTCCCGAGCATTAAGCCAACCCGACTCAAGAGAAAGGACAACCTCGCTGTGCGCCCTTGGGCAAATCACAGCCTTCCGTGGTTTCATCTGTAGACTGGCAACATCATTTAAGGACCTGGTTCCAGCCATTACTAAAACCCCGGGGCTTGCTGATTATAGGAACCAGTAAGTCCCCTCACCTTTGTGCCAAGGTCACAACCAAAAGCCAGGGTTCAAATCAAGGTCGTACCCACAGCGGTGTTTAGTCCAGTTCTTTGTAGCAACACCGATCTACTTCTGCAACAGGTTGTTCCCCCCACGGGCCTTGGCTCCCCGTCCCTGGGAGAGCAAGGGGCCCAAAGGTGATGGGGGAAGAGACCAACAGCAGGAGAGAGACCCTCAACTCCCCTGCTCAGGTGCCACCCAGGTCGACCCCTTGCACACCAGTGGACTTTCCAGGGCCCCCAGCCGCCCTTGAGCTGCAAGGACCTCCAGTCCCTTGGGAGTCCCATGGGGACTGGATGACCTCGCGGGCAGTGGTCACCATCAAAGGACGAATTTCTCCACGGCACACCCTGTGTACCAGACTCTGTTCTCGGCGCTGTCATGAGTATTACTCAGAAGGTCCTCTCACCGTCCTGGGCGTGGGCACCATTTTATTCCCGGTTCACAGAGAGGATCGCTGAGCACAGACAGGAGGAGAGACTCAGGGCAGCCAGGCAAGAGCAGGGCCTGGGCCTCGATCCCAGCCCCATCGGCGGGCGAGGGCCGGCCCAGGGGCAACCCCTCTGGTCCCACAGCCCACTGCCCTCAGAAAGCGGAGGCTGGGCTCCTGCCTGTCGACGAAACCAGGGCCTCGTAGGGAAGAACTCACAGGGCAGGAACCCAGCATTTGCAGACAGAACATGCAGGCCACTGTTCAAGACAGTTAAACAAATGGACACAGACCAAAATAATCTGCTAACGCCTGGTGCCAACGAGAGGCAGGGGAAACAGAACTGCTCAGACGCTGCGATGGGAGGGCAGGCAAAGGTGCTACCGGTACGGCAGACGTTTGGGCCCTTTAACCAGCACGTGAGTCCACAGCTCCCCGTCTTCTGCTCAAGGTCGTACCCACAGCGGTGTTTAGAGCAGCGTGGTTTGGAGAGTTAGCACCCGACAGGGAGCCGGTTCCAAAAAATTACCCTGCACCTGTACGGTGGAAGTGAGGAAGCTCTCTATGTGCCCAGCTGGGGCCCTCTATAGCCTCCATGAAAGGAAAAAGCGGGGTATCTAGACGTGGTCATCCAGAAGCGAGCACATGGAGAAACGAAACGTGTTTGCTCTGCAGAAGTCCTTGCCGGAGGATGGAAAGACAAGCCACAGACGGGAGAAAGCATTTGCATGTCTGCAAATGTGCAAATAATACCATATCTGATGAAGGGCTCCTATCTAGAGTGCATAAGGGCACTCTAAACTCCGTAGTAAGGAAACAAACATCCAGATTAGGAAGCAAGCCAGAGACTTCACAGACACTTCACCAAAGAGGAAATACGGATGGCAACAGACACGGGAAGAGATGCTCACATCATTAGCCACTAGGGAGACGCTCATTAAAGCTGTGGCGAGACATTGCTGCAAGCCTATTAAGACGGTGAATGTACCTGAGCCCAGCAGGTCGAGGCTGTGGTGGCTGTGAGCATGTCATTGCATTCCAGCCTGGGCAACAGAGTGAGACTCTGACTCAAAAAACAAACAAACAAAGATGGCGAATGTAGAAAATATTAGCCATAGCGGGTGCTGATGAGGTACAGACACCTGGACTCCTCGCAACTGGCCCTCTTGGGTCCAGCCACTCTGGAAGATGGCTAGGCGACTTCTTACCGAATTAGACACGCTATTTGACTCGGCAATTGTACTTCTGGGCATTTATCCCTGAAAGGACAGGTTTAAGCAAAAACCTGAAGATGGACATTCACAGTAGTGTTACGGCCCAATCTGATACACCAGCTGCTATCCTCGCAGCCGATTAAAATACAAGAGGCAGAGACTGGGAGAAAAGGGGGTGTTTGATTTGTATAACCAGGTTATAGGGAGATGGGTCAGCAACATGGCCAAAAAACTTGCTCAGAGCAACACAAATTCATTCCAGTAGTTATACCCAAAATGCGTAGCCCTTTACCTACCCCAAGTTGGAAGCCTCCATGCAATTTTAGCATGACTCAAGATTGAGATGAACAATTTCTGATACCTGGCGCAGAATCTCCTGGTCATGCTGACATTTTAGATAACATTTTGGAATTTACAATTATGTTCTTTTACAGTTTTTTTTAGAGGATGGGGCAGACAATTGCAATATTTGGAAGGAAGGCAAAGTCATAACATTTAAGATGATTGCTTTAAATTGCTTTAAAACATAGTCGTAACAATCTTTTATTCCCAGAACCTTGGCCTGTAACAGTTTGATGTCCTGGTATTCACAGATGGAGGGGAGTTGGGCAATGCCCACTCCAAGCTCTCAGACACACTCCTGCCGGCCGGGGACCGCTCTCCTAATCATCAGGTGATCTGTCTTGCCTGCTGTTTCTTCTTCAGCACCAGCCATGGCTACTAGATACGAGCGGCCAGGCAGGCAAGGCCGTGCTGGGAGAGGAGAAAGGGTGGGGTGGTTAAGGGCAGGGGAGGGGAGAGAAAGAATGTGCACTTTCAATTCAAGCCACTCACATGCAGCTGGACTCAATTACAAAATGTAACATTTTAAACCTTTTCTAAATGACGGTTCTAATATAACCAAAATGGCCTCTTTTCAGCCTACAGCAGTAGCTTTATTTGTAATGGTCCCAAACCAGAAACAAATCAGATATCCTTCAGCAGGTGACGAATACACAAATTGTGGCACATCTATAAGGTGAAATACTACACACTAATAAAAAGGAATGGACTGTTGACAAATACTACCTGAACTGGTCTCAAGGGTGTTATGCTGAGCAAAAAGTAGCAATCTCCAAATGTAACACTGTCAAAGTGGCGTAATTACATGGAGAACAGATGGGGCATGCAGGGGATAGGCTGGGGAGGGTGGGGTGGGGTGTGTGTGTGTGTGTGTGTGTGTGATAAAGTGTTACCATGAGGTGTTTCTCGGTGGCATGGGAACAGTTCTGTATCCTGATGTTTACAGAATCTCTCCGTGTGCAACATTTCATAGAACTGTACACCCGAAAACAAAACGAAGCAACCATTGCATGTAAAAACAAGGCCTGATTTTGAGTTAATGCTGTGCCCGTGTCAATTTCCTGGCTTTGACAAAGGAGCATGATTATGTAAGATACTCTCACCGGGGAACTGGGAGAAGCTGGGTGAAAGGTACGTGGAACTCTCTGTACTATTTTTGCAACTTCATGTGGGTCTTAAACTATCTTAAACTAAAAATTTTAAAGGTGGGGATGGTTTGAGTCTGCTTTATGCAACTCAATTTTTTTTTTGGCTATAAAAAATAATAGCAGGAGAAAAATATATGAGTAGAAGGAGTACCATTTGTGTGAAAGAGAAATACAGGAGTAGTTAGAATATTTCTGGAAAGATACAGAAGAAACTGAAACTAGGACTCCTGGAGCTGAGTGAGGGGACTGAATATGCACAGGGGTGAGAAGAGAATCCTGATTTTTAAGTTTACCTTTTGTTTTTTTGAGTCAGAATCTTGCTCTGTCACCCAGGCTGAGTGCGGTGGCACAATCATGGCTATCACAGCCTTGACCTCCTGGGCTCAGGCGATCCTTCTACCTCAGCCTCCCAACTTGCAGGGATGACAGGCACGCACCACCAAGCCCAGCTAAATTTTTTATCTTTTAATAGAGAAGATGTCTCACTGTATTGCCTAAGCTCTTACTCCTGGGCTCAAGTGATCCTCCCACTTCAGCCTCCCAAAGTGCTGGGATTATGGGTGTGAGCCTCCGCACCTGGGCTAGTTTTGCTGTTGAGAATTTTTGATTTCACACTGTGGACATCCATCACTCTCTCAGTTCATTCTTGCTGCTATAACAAAATACCATGGACTGGGCGGCGTATAAGCAACAGAATTTTGCATTTCACAGTTTTGGAGGCTGGGAAGGCCAAGATCCAGGCACCATCCGATTCCACATCTGGGGATGACCCTCTGGTTCCTGGATGGTGCCTCCTTGCAGTTTCCTCCTGTGGTGGGAGGCGAGAGCTAGCTCTCAGGGCCTCTGGTCTAAGGGGACTGATCCCAGTCAGGAAGGCACCACCCTTAGGACCGCATGACCTCCCAAAGGCCCCCACCTCCCAATGCCAGCACCTTGGGGTGAAGATTTCAACTTATGAATTGTAGGGGGACACCGACATTCAGACCATAAAAATCAGCTATTAAAGCTTTTGGTTTAATCTTGTTAAAAGCTCAAAGTGGAACTCAAGGCAGGAGGGAAACTGCGAAGCCATCGGTTTGGCTCTAAGATCCTCAAAGGCCCCGTCCCACAAGGAGAGAGACAGTGTCCTGGGGGCAAAGGTCTTACTGGGAAGTTAATGTTTTACTAGG
>NW_007087136.1:1439-2243 GCF_000164805.1 Carlito syrichta | reverse complement strand
GGGGCCAGGAAGGCACAGATGTGAGCAGGGGAGGCCTGCGGAGGTGGGAAGCCTTGGGGCGAGGGTCTGACCTCCTGGCTAGAGACCCAGCCCCGGCCGTGGTGGATGGTCCTGCCTCTCCTTGCCTTCTGGCTCCCTCTTTGAAACGCGGAGCGTTCACAGTGCCCGGACCCTGGCCTGCTGCCAGGTCCCAGGGCTCCGATGAAGACACGGCAGCCCCAGGAAGTCAGCCGGCTTCAAAACCGAGGAGGCGCCCCCACGGCCACCGACAGGCCCAAGGGGAGTGTTTGGCAGCCCCCTACCCGAAATCGCACAGAGCCACAGTCGTGAGCAAGACGGCCGGGTGGGAGGGGGTGCAGGCTGCCTCTCCCATTACACGAGTTGAAAAGTAGCCAAAACTGATTGGCGGTGTTGGAGTCAGTGTCGTGGAGACCTTTGGGGAAGGGGAGAGGGGCTTTGGAGGGGCCCGGGCCTTGGAGAAGAGCCTGTCGGCACGATGGGAACTGGTGGCCTGAGATGGGCCTTGCCGAGCCTCGGTTTCCTCCCTGGGGGAGTGGGTGTTACCTGCGATCCTGCCTGCTGAGGGTACTGTGAGGGCCACACGAGGGTCGGTGACCTCATGGGTGTAGAGAGGATGCCACAAGAGGCCGCCGTGGTAATGGTGGGCCACAACTTTTGGAAGCAGGGGCCCTCGCAGGAGCAGCTCCTGCAAGAGGGCACCTGTGTGCTCTTCCATCCCCTGCCCCTGCCTCTGGTGTGGGGACCTCCGGACCTCAGGGCCTCCACTGGCTGCCCCAGCTTTCC
>NW_007087136.1:0-1360 GCF_000164805.1 Carlito syrichta | reverse complement strand
AACCATCACCCAAATCGTGTACATAGTACCCACTAAGTAATTCCTCATCCTGCACTCTCTCCTACCCTCTTACCCTTCTGAGTCTCTAGTGTCTATCATTACACATTCTATGTCCAGGTATACACAATATTTAGCTCCCACTTTTAAGTGAGAACATGTGGTATTTGACTTTCTGATTTTGAGTTGTTTCACTTAAGATAATGGCTTTCAGTTCCATCCATATTGCTGCAAAAGACATGATTTCCTTCTTTTTTGTGACTGAGTAGTATTCCATTGTGTGAGAGTGCGGGAGGGGGAGCACACACAGTCTCACACACACACACACACACAGAGAAGCAGCCACACTGAGAATCCCGCAGGAGTCACTCAGGCCTCGGCGGCAGGCAGAATATGGGGCTGGTGTGGGTTGGACAGAGAGGGAGACACAGACACACCGTCTATGACCGCCAGAAACTTCCGTGTGACTCAGGGAACTGGAAGAGACTTTGCTCACCATTGGCTTCAGCCCTTCAGTTAGGAAATGGGTTCTTTTTAATTACAGACTATTTCAAACATACAGAAAAGTACAGAAAATAATGCAACAAACACCCATGGATACCTTGCTCAGCTCCAGTTCTTTGTTTGTTTGGTTTTTGAGTTGGAGTCTCACTCTGTTGCCTAGGCTGGAGCACAGTGGCACGCTCACAGCCACCACAGCCTCGACTTGCTGGGCTCAGGCAATCATTCTGACTCAGCCTTCCAAGTAGCTGGAACCACAGGCGTGCGCCACCACTACTGGCTAATTTTTTGGTTTATTGTAGAGATGAGGTCTCACCTAGTTGCTCAGGCTGGTCTCAAACCTCTGAGCTCAGGCAGTCCTCTCACCTTGGCCTCCCAAAGCGTCTCTGTTGCCCAGGCTGGAGTGCAGTGGCGCCATCATCGCTCACTGCAGCCTCCAACTTCTGGGCCCAAGTGATCCTCCTGCCCCGGCCTCCCGAGGAGCTGGAACTACAGGTGTGAGCCACAGTGCTCGGTTTCAGCTCCAGTTCTAGCAGGTTGCTGGTCCTCCTCCTCCATCAAGGATCACTTAGAGATATAGCAGGACCCCTCCTTGACTGTGTTTCTATCCCTCCTGAGGGGATTAACTCCTCGAATCTGGAGCTTACCCGCCCCTCTTGGTCTCCACACATACATCTGTATTCACAAACACTACAGGCTATGCTTGCTCTCGACTTCCTATAAACGGGGAGGTGCAACAGGAGTCACCCCCCATGTCACTTTGCACCGGCACGAATCCGCTCAGTGCTGGTCTGCACACCAGCCCTGATGCAGCAAGCCCTTCTGTGGAGGGATGGTGAGGCTGTCTCTGGGTGCCTGCCCT
>NW_007087135.1:0-833 GCF_000164805.1 Carlito syrichta | reverse complement strand
CTGAACCCAGCAGATCGAGGCTGTGGTGGCTGTGAGTGGCTTCTGCACTCCAGTCTGGGCGACAGAGTGAGACTCCAACTCAAAAAAAATAAAAAATAAATAAAAAATAAAAAAATAAAAATCTTTGGCTTATCCACACATGGAGCCACGGGGCCCCGTCGAATGCTAAAGTTTTAAGTATTTCTATCCTAGAACAAAAAGAACAACTAGTCATGGAGATTTTCTCCAATGCTTCTAGTGTTATAATTCATTTCTGCTTTTGTCTTCTTACATATACTCTAATCTTTATCTTTTTTTTTTTTCAGTTGTTCTAGGACTAAAAATTTGTATCCTTAACTCTTCAGATATATTTAGGGTCAATATTATATTTCTTTCCACTTCACACTTTATACTTCCTATCTTATATTTTACAAATGTAACAACCCTATAATTATAACAGTTAAATTCCATTTACCCATTACCCCTTGCTTTATGCAGTTGTCATATCTATGTTTTTTAAGTTATAAACTCTAGCATACCATTGTTTGCTGTGTTTCATGAATTGTTTCTGCTTAAGCAATAAGTTGTCTTTTAAGTAAAATACAAACAAAAAGAAAACATAAACTTACATATTTGTTCACTGATTTTCTGGTGTTCTTTATTCTTTTCTGTAGTTGCAAGTGTCCATCTGATAACAATTTCTTCAGCCTACCAGACATCAGCAGGTTGTGATGTGGAACCAGTAATATGGGAATCAGTGATGAATTCCCGTAGACTTTGTTTATCAAAAAAAGTATCAATTTCTTTTTTCTTTTAATTTTTGATTTTAAAGTTTTTTGGTTTTTTTTTTTTTT
>NW_007087134.1:0-1151 GCF_000164805.1 Carlito syrichta | reverse complement strand
TCAGCCACCCAAAGGCGCGGGATTACAGGTTGAGCCACCGAGCCCAGCTCATTTTTTATTTATTGTAGAGATGAGGTCTCGCCAAGTTGCTCAGGCGGGTCTCGAACCTGCGGGCTCAGGCAATCCACTCACCTCAGCCTCCCAAAGGCGCGGGATTACAGGCTGAGCCACTGAGCCCGGCTAGGAGGTTGTTCTTATAAGCATGGAATCTGCCACTGGGAGTAGTGTGGTATGGACAGATTACTTTCTTAGATTATGTAAAAACCTATGTACCTTGTGGCAGCCCTCTTTTGGGTCCCCGCTCACTTGGAAGCTTTTCTTTCCTTTTTTTTTTTTTTTTTTTTTTTTTTTTTTTTTGAGAAAGCAGGATTCATTGAGAGAACAGAAGAGCTCCCACAGAGGGAAGGTACCCGAATGGGTTGCCTACTTGGGAGCTTTTCTGTCTTAAAAAAACTCCTGCTTTCTCACTAAAAAAGAAAAAGAAAAAAGAAAAACCCCAAACCTATGCTCCTCTCCAATATACTTTTCTAATACTTAGATATCCTTATCTCATCTAGTGTATGCATTTCCCACAAATTCCAGCTCCCAACTGTTTGTCAGTATCATGCTGTTGGCTCTCATCACCCTCATAATATTTGCATCCAAGTTTGCTGCTTCTTGAATACCTTTTGGGTTGGTGCTTCTAGCTGTAAGTTTGGAGATCTTGAAATCTCATCAATAACCTGCTTCCAAATGCAATTTAAAGTGGGCTACTTTCTTTTCCTTATTTATGGATTCCTGCAAGAGACACTGTGTCTCTTTCTAACTTGGGTACACATTATTTTCTTTGCCTCAATTATCATTGGCCAATAGTTTGGAATTTGTCTATATTTTTTAGGCCTTGGCTCTTGTTTATCTCTGTACTATTGATTATCACGTACCATTGTTTTCATTTTTGTCTAGACCTAGGGCAACATGAGAAAAAAAGTGTATTTTTTTTTTTGTGCTGGAGTCTCACTCCATTGCCCAGGGTAGAGTGCAGTGGCAAGCTCACGGCCACCCCAGCATCGGTCCACTGGGCTCAGGCAATCCTTCCACCTCAGCCTTCCGAATAGCTGGAACTACAGGCGTGTGCTGCCACGCCCGGCTAATTTTTTGATTTATTGTAGAGA
>NW_007087133.1:0-836 GCF_000164805.1 Carlito syrichta | reverse complement strand
TTGTTCCCGAGTATGGGAGGTGAGAGGATCATAGTAGAGTAGAACAGGAGAGTTCAGTAGAGTGGAATGGTCAGTGGGAGAAGAGAGAATCATGGCATAATTGAAGATGGAACAGGTGCGTGTCCAATGAGACACAGGCTAGGAGGAACAGATGAAAGGAACAGAGATAATATACTTCTAGGCGGGAAAGGAGATAGAAAACACCTGTATTTATTTAATCATTCATTTATTCAGCAAATATTCATGAGCACCTACTATGTGGCAGGCATACAGTGGTGAGCAAGACAGGCAGAGTCCTCGCCTTCATGGAATGAACTTTCCTGTTGCTATGGTTTGGATACAGTTTGTTCCACCTTCCAAGTCTCCTGTTGAAATCAGATCCCCAGTGTTGGAGGTGGGGCCTGTTGAGAGGTGTCTGGGTCATGGGTGTGGATCTCTCTGGAATGGCTTGGCTGAGGAGGCAGTGAGTTCTTACTCTATTAGTTCATGGGAGAACTGGTTATTTATTTATTTTCTGAGTCAGAGTCTTACTCTGTTACCCAGACTGGAGTGCTGTCGCATGATCACGATTGTGGTTCGCTGCAGCCTCAATCTCCTGGGCTCAGGTGATCCTTCTGCCTCAAAAGCTTGAGTAGTTGGGACTACAGGTATGCTCCACTATGCCCAGCTCATTCATTTTGAGTTTTTGTAGAGATGAGTTTTGGGTGTATTGCCCAGGCTGGTCTTGAACTCCTGGGCTCAAGCGACCCTCCTCCCTCAGCTTCCCAAAGTGCTGGGATTACAGGTGTGCTCCCCCTTTACTTTCCTCCTACTTAATGGAACAAACTTGAGGCCCT
>NW_007087132.1:3678-12741 GCF_000164805.1 Carlito syrichta | reverse complement strand
GCCGAGCCGGGGCGACACCGAGAGAGCTTCCGAGGGGGTCAGGAGGAGGGCGAGACCCCGAGGGGGGCGTGACAGCCGCGAGTCGGCCTTGGGAGAGGCACGGGGGCCCGAGGGAGGAGGCGGAGAACTTGAGCCCAGAGGGGGCCCAGAGGTCGAGAGAAGCCGGGGAGGGAAGCTGGGGGCCGGGCTCCCCAGAGGGGCTGGGGACCCGGAGAGGGAGAGGCCGGGGACCTCTGAGAGGGGGTGGGGAGGCGACGGGAAGCCTTGGAGCGGGGACGATTGTGAGCTTGAAACTGGGGCTTAATGGGGCTGAGGGAGCCGCAGGCTGGGGGGGCGTTGGGGGAGGAGTGGGAAGCGGCAGGGCTGGAGGCCACTGTACTTGGAGAGGAGTCTGGACCTCCCGATTCCTAGCTGTACTTCTGGCTATGCAGGGTCTTAGAAGTCTGAGAAGGAGCTTGCAGTTGCAAGGGTAAGGATGGGAGGGAGGTCTGCCCTCAGGTGCAAGCGGCAAGGGGAGAGATTCAGACGTGGGACCTACCCTACTCCTTGGATGAGACTCAGAGCACAGCCAGAGGGCAGAGTGGAGGAATGCCAAGGTGATAAAATGCTTTGAAGGTGCTTCACTTCTGATTCTGGATACCTCTTCCCAGACCTCAGTTTCTCCAGGCTTCTTGCTGGATCCCAACTCTAAATGGCTGAAGGGACCAGGTCTTGCTCATTTCCTGGCATGGTATTCACCATGTTTGTGGAACAAATGGATGAACTTTGTCACTGGGCTTCTCAGACAGAATAATGGAGCACTGGTTTCCTCCTTGGAATCCGAACCCAATAGAATGTCTTAAAGTTGGTTTGGCACAGGAGTAAGGAACATGAGGCGTGAGGACAGAATTGGGTTGGGGAACTGGAGTCGGGTGAGAGAGGAAACTGGGGGTCCAGGCATGAGGGAGAAGGCTGGGTCAGGGATAGGGAGGACCAAGCTGGGAGGGAGCTCTGAAGAGAAGATCCATTTCCACAGAGAACGGAACCTGAGACCAAAACAGAATGGAACAAAGGCGTAGACATCTAGTTCCTGCCCATGCTGTGGACCAAGACATAGGCGTCTCAACATTTCGTCAATCTCTTCCTCTGTAACATGGGGATCACATTTCTGCCCTCAACTGGTTGTGAGGATCACAGAGTGATCAGTCAATAGCCGTCTTCATGGACTTCTCCAACATTCTTTTCCTTTACTTTCTGATCTTCCAGAGCAGCGATTGCCTTTGCCACATAACGGGCATATCCTATCATCTAAAATGTTTCTCTGATGTCATTTCCTCAGCAAAATGGCAAACGCCATGAGGGCAGAGTTGGAGTCCCCTCCTGCTCCCTGAGAGAAGGTAGTCCAGTCTCTGTTTCCTCACCACGCGTGTATCTAGGGGCAGGTGCAAAGATAAATAAGACTCAGATCCTTTCCTCAGAACACATAGACGTGACATTGGGCGCACAGAACAGCCCAAACTCCAAGCACAGCAAACACCATCAGTTAAATAAGAGAACTCCTCTCCCCCTAAAATGTGTCCCACGCTGCAGTTTCTTGTTTTAGCGAATGACAGTCATCCAGCCTAGAAAGCCGAATGTTGTGTTCCACCCTCGTTCTCTTGACCATTTCTAAATCTACACGGGCTGCTTTTTCCTAGAACACCCTCTGCCACGCCCCACTGCCTCCACTTCCTCCCACCCCACAATCTCTTGGCCAGATTTACTCTTTCCTCAGGTCTCAGTGTAGATGAGATTGTAGAAATGCCATCCCGGAGTCCTTTCCTGGCTCCGAAGTCTCGAGCAGATCCTCCTTCTGGGTGTGCCCACACCATTCTGTGTGGCGTGGAGGTTAATCGCATTGGTTTTAGACTCTGATGTGGCTGGCTGGGTTCAAGTCCCAGCTCCCTCCTTTTTTTGGCTGCGTGAACTTGGACACGTTAACCCTCTTTTGGCCTCAGATTTCTCATCTGTAAGATAGGGCTAACAATATTGTACCTATTTCAAAAGGCTATGAGAATTAAACGTCTGACATACTGATCTAAATGTGCTAATTACTGTTATCCCAACTTATAACCCTCATCCCATGAGACCCAAAAAGAGCAGGAGCAAAGTACTCCTCGTGGCTTTGAACAACGAATGAATGAGCCCTGCTAAGTGAACTTGGTCAGCGCTGGGTGGGGGACAGAAAACTGTGTATCTGTGTCTGTGAGGGGCTCCTGGCATCTGCTAGATAGCAGAGAGTTACAGCCAGGAGCAATTCGGGAGACAGAAAGGATTTCCACCTCCGATTTCCTCCCTGGTTTCCAGGACCCTGCTTAATCCAATAGGTGGTCAAGGCTGCCATCTGATGGTGGATTCCAGAATGTCAGCTCCTTGGAGGTGGAACTAGAACCACAGTTTGGGGGTTTTACCTCCTCAGCGCGCTTTGCGTATTTTCACTTTAGATTTCCAGTTTGAAGAGTTTTATGTCATAAGACCTTAAGGCTTGTCCTTTCTCCAGTCCCTCCAAGGTCTCGCCTCTTTCCCCGAGCTCCCTCCGGTTTGGTCCTGTTGTGTTCCCCGGAGTTGCAGGAACTTTCTCCTCGGGGCTTCTTTCAGGAGCTTCGGAACTGCAGCTGCCTCAGACCTAGTCCTGCAGAGGGGTGGCCCTGGTGGCTTTACGGAAAAGGAGTTAGGAGGGATCTGGACATTAGAGCTTTCCTTATCCTAGTGCGCGCTAACCGGGGTTTGGGGCCCCGCCCACTGTCCTGGTCTCCCTGGCAACTGTCTTCTTGCCTGGGTGCCACCCCCTCCCCGAGTTACCCAGGCAACCTTCAGGCCCGCCTCCTTCAAGGTCCTGACTAGTTCATAGCAAATGTGGGTCGAGGCCTCAGGGAGGCATTCAGGTTTGGAGGGCGTGAGCTGCCGGGAGAGGCTGAGGCGGTGTTCCCGGGGTAGGGGGTGAGGTTTCAGGTCTTGCTGGAGGGAGAGAAGTGCTTTAGGTAAAGGGTCTGCGACATCCTTGGGATGAAGGCGCCACTCTGAGCCGTGCTTTTGCCACAACAGGGGAGCCACTGTGAGGAGGAGGGACTCCTGCCATCCTGCACCTTCACCAGGAAGGCCCTCCCCACCCTCAAATTGCCTTGTCCACCAGAGTTGGGCTCGTTGGGGAGTAGCTATTTCTCTCCCCTCGCCAGGGAGAATCCTACCTCTTTTTCCTTTTTTCTCCTAAAATTCCTATTTTTGGGGTCAATGAACTCCATCCTTGGCACTGCCTGGCTTTCTAAGGAGGGAAGGGCTACATCTCCTTAAGACATAGCAGAGGGAGGCCAGGCACCATGGTTTATGTCCGTAATCCCAGCACTTTGGGAGGCCAAGGTGGGAGAATTGCTTGAATATAGGAGTTCAAGATCAGCCTGGCCAACACAGTGAGACCTTGTCTCAACAACAACAAAAAATTAGCCAGGTGTGGTGGCACACGCATGTAGTCCCAGTTACTCAGGAAGCTGAGGTGGAAAGATTGCCTGAGTCCAGGAGGTCATGGCTGCAGTGTGAGCTGTGATTGTGCCACTGTACTTCAGCCTGGATGACAGAGACCCTGACTCAAAAAAGAAAAGAAAGAGAAAAAAGAGCCAGGCACAGTGGATCATGCCTGTAATCCCAGCACTTTGGAAGGCGGAAGTGAGAGGATTCCCTGAGCCCAGGGGTTTGAGACCAGCCTGAGCAACATGGTAAGACCTCATCTCTACAGTAAATCAAAAAATTAGACAGGCATGGTGGTGCTTGCCTATAGTTCCAGCTACTTGGAAGGCTGAGGCAGAAGGATCACCTGAGCCCAGCAGGTCAAGGCTGCAGAGGGCATGAGCGTGCTACTACATTCTAGCCTGAGCACAAGAGTGACTGATTCCAAAAAAAAACAAAAACAAAAAGAAGGAGCCAGGCTCGATGGCTCAGCCTGTAATCCCGCGCGTTTGGGAGGCTGAGGTGAGTGGATTGCCTGAGCCCGCGGGTTCAAGACCCGCCTGGGCAGCGAGACCTCATCTCTACATAAATCAAAAAATCAGCCGGGCATGGTAGCGCATGCTTGTAATTCCGGCTACTTGGAAGGTTGAGGCGGAAGGATCGCCGGATCCCAGTGAGTCGAGGCTGCGGTGGCTGGGAGCCGCCACTGCACTCCAGTCTGGGCGACTGAGTAAGACTCCAACTCAAAAAAAAAAAAAAAAAAAGAAAGAAAGTGTACATCCATCCCCCCTTTCCTGCCCTCCCAGCTTGTGCCTCGGGGGACACTGGGAAGCTATTCTGGGCACATTAGTGGAATGGACCCCTCCCAGGCCTCTGCGCACAAACCCTGCAGCCCCCAGAGAGGACCTTGCTGTGCAATTACTGTCCTCTCCCACACCACACCACATTCTAAGCCCTATCATTATCTTGCCCGAGTCTCTTTAACTCTTTAGCCCTGAGGCCCGCTTCGATAAATTTGGAGTGTGTGTTTGGGGGTTGGTGTCGGCAGTGCAGGCAGGATACACTGGGGTGCTCCAAGAATCATTTGGGGCTATGTCTTCCTTTGCCTCTGGCCTCCAGAAGGACCGCCGCCCCACCTCCAGTGTCCCCTCACCTTCTTAGGCAGGCCAGCCCTCCAACTCCACTGGGCGCAAGCCCTTTCCTGCCTTCATTCGTGGTCTCCCCAGGCCTCCCCACCTCCTCCTCATCCCTGCGTTTCTCACCTGCTGTTCCCTCTCCAGGCGCAGGGTGGGTCCTTACCCCGGCAGCAGCCCCGGTTGGCCGCATAGCCCGGCTGTGCCAGCAGGAGGCGCGGTTCCGTTTCCAGCTGCCCATCTGAGCAGTGTCAGGGGCTTCAGGGTGGCCGGTTCCGCCGCTCAAAACGCTGGCAGACAGGCTGATCCAGGAGGTGACCAAACATGACCCGGGCTGCCAGTTGAGGGGGCTGGTAGGAAGCAGAGGGGGAAGTGGAGGCAGAAAGTTCGATCTCCAGAAGGAAGTAAGAAGAAAGCACAGGGCAGCCAAGTTCAAGGTTATTGCCAGATGTGCATGTGGGTGTGTACGCAGCAATGGTGAGGGTCTGGCTGGGATCTGGGAATGGGAACCTGAAACTGGAGATGTGAGGACAGGACAAATCCTTCCGGGCTCTGCCTGGGAGTGCTGGCACCCTCCACCCATTCCAACCCTGCCTCTTCTGCTTTTCCTTAGTTCCCTGGGCTGCAACACCACATCCACCGAGAGGATCGAACCAGTTTGAGAACAGCCTGGTGAATTCCCTCTTCCAAGACCCTTGTTCCTCGGCAGGCATCTCTGGTCCCTTGCTGACCCTGCTGCTCCCCAAGCCTGTGCCAGGCAGTCCCCAGCATCCAGGAATTCTCTCTCTCTTTTTTTTGAGTTGGAATCTCACTCCATCGCCCAGGCTGGAGTGCAGTGGCACACTCAAGGCCACTCCAGTGTCGACCTGCTGGGCTCCGGCAATCCTTCCGCCTCAGCCTTCTAAGTAGCTGGAACTACAGGCACACGCTACCATGCCTGGCTAATTGTTTGATGTATTATAGAGACGAGGTCTCACCATGTTTCCCAGGTTGGTCTCAAACCAGCAGGGTCAGGTAATCCTCTGCCTGGGCCTCCCAAAGTGCTGGGATTACAGGCTTGAGCCACTGCGCCCAGATGCTCTTTTCTTTTTTTAGAAACTGGGCTGGAGTGCAGTCCTATGATCATAGCTCACTGCAGTCTCAAACTCCTGGGATCAAGGATCTTCCCACCTCAGCCTCCCAAGTAGCTAGGACTACAGGTGCGTGGCACTATGCCCAACTAATTTTTAAAATTTGCTGTACAGCCAGGATCTTGCTGTGCTACCCACACTGGTCTTGATCTCCTGGCCGCAAGTGATCCTCCCGCCTTGGCTTCCCAAAGCACTGGGATTACAGGCTTGAGCTACGGCTCAGGGATTATTTTTTTGTGGCCCTCATCACACTGTATTTTTTTTTTTTTTGAGTTGGAGTCTCATTCTGTCACCCAGACTGGAGGGCAGTGGCCGCTCCCAGCCACCGCAGCCTCGACCTGCTGGGCTCCAGTGATCCTTCTGCCTCAGCCTTCCAAGTAGCTGGAACTACAGGCGCGAGCTACCACGCCCGGCTAATTTTTTTGATTTATTGTAGAGATGAGGTCTCACCAAGTTACCCAGGTGGGTCTCGAACCCGCAGGCTCAGGCAATCCACTCACCTCAGCCTCCCAAAGCGCGGTATTACAGGCTGAGCCACCAAGCCTGGCAGCACACTGTATTTTTTTTTTGTCTGTGCCTACAGGGTTGTGAGCACCAGGAAGGCAGGGACATGTCTTGCTCATCTCCACATAGTACCAGTGCCTGGCATGTTTAGGCTTCCAATACCTGAATGAAGAAATGAATGAATTCTTCCTTAACCTTTAGTCCCAAAGAACAGAAACCTGAGATAACCACCCATTCCCAGCATCAACTTTTTCTCATTCTCCCATGTTTTTATTTATTTTGTATGTATTTCATTTTATTTGAGTCAGAGTCTCACTCTGTCGCCCAAGCTGGAGTGCAGTGGCATGCTCACAGCCACCGCAGCCTTGACCTGCTGGGCTCAGATGATCCTTCCACCCCAGTCTTCCAAGCAGCTGGAACCACAGGCACGTGCCACCATGCCTGGCTAATTTTTATGATTTATGGTAGAGATGAGGTCTCCCCTAGTTGCTCAGGCGGGTCTTGAACCCCTGGTCTCAAGCAGTCGTCTCGCCTCCACCTCCCAAATTGCTGGAATTACAGGTGCGAGAGCCACTGCACCTGGCCGTTTCCCCCAGATGAATCTCTGCCGTACCCCAGGAGAAACCTTCGTCGTGAGGCTCTGTGGCTCTCAGGCAGATATCTCTGTGCTGCCAAGTCAGATCTGAGACTGGAACCACGAGGCAGCTGAGACCCTGGCCGAGGCAGTGCGCGAGGAAGGCGCCAGCCTGGACACGGCTCCCAGCTGGAGGGGCTGCAGCTGCCATCCTGCTTCCCTCACCGTTTGGATGGGCATTTGGATGGACCCCAGTGTTAGTGGTGACACTGGCTGGGAGGAGGCTGGGACAGGAGCCAGGGAAGACGGGGGCATGCAGGGCCAGAGGTCGGGTCTAGGCCCAAGGAGTAGGGAAGGAACGAGGACAGAGTATGGTGAGGGGTGGAATGGGTGGAGTGTGGTACTGGAACAGGAACTGGGCCGTGGGGCTTGAGTTGGGGGTCTGGGCCAAGGCCAAAGTGGGTGGGAGGGGCAGAAGGAGGTGGGATATTCCTTCCCAATTCCTACCTTGGCTACCTCTATTAGGGTGGTATTTCTCAACGCAAAATCTTTGTGTTTTTTTTTTGAGTCAGAGTGGCGCTCTGTCACCCAGGTTGGAGTGTAGTGGCATGCTCACAGCCACCCCAGTGTCGACCTGCTGGGCTCAGGCGATCCTTCTGCCTCAACCTTCCAAGTAGCTGGAACTACAGGTGTGCGCTACCACGCCCAGTTTATTTTTTTGATTCATTGTAGAGACGAAGTCTCCCTAAGTTGCCCAGGTTGGTCTCGAACCCCTGAGCTCAGGCAATCCTCTCGCCTCGGCCTCCCAAAGTGCTGAGATTACAGGTTTGAGCCACCATGCCTGGCACACAAAATCATTTTAATTCCCATGAGTCTAAAAACAGGGTATTTTAGCTGGGTGTGGTGGCGTACGTCTGTAGTTCCAGCTACTTGGAAGGCTGAAGTGGAAGGATCGCCTGAGCCCAGTAGCTTGAGGCTGCGGTGGCCCTGAGCGTGCCACTGCACTCCAGCCTGGGCAACAAGAGTGAGACTCCAACTCAAAAAAAAAGGAAAAAAATAAATAAATACATAAAAAGAGGGCATGATAAAGCCTTGTCACTGTTAAGGTAGCAAACCTGTCCCCTTTGTTTTTGCTTTTGGTTTTTTTTTTTTGAGTTGGAGTCTCACACTATTGCCCAGCTGGAGTGCAGTGGCACACCCACAGCCACCTCAGCGTTGACCTGCTGGGCTCCTGTGATCCTTCCGCCTCAGTCTTCTAAGTAGCTGGAACCACAGGCGCGCACCACCATGCCTGGCCAATTTTCTGATTTATTGTTGAGACGAGGTCTCACCAAGCCTTCCTCACTGGTCTTGAACCTGTGGGCTCAGGCAATCCACTTGCCTCGCCCTCCTAAAGTGCTGGGATTAAGGCTGAGCCACCAAGCCTGGCCAGTCCCCTTCATTTATTCTGTGATCCTTACAACTGCTGTGTGAGGTGGGGAATTGTGCTGTGTTCCTCCTGCTGAAGGGTGGGGGGGAGCTGAGGCCAGGGAAGCCAAGAGCCAAGGTCACACCACTCATGCGGGCAGGACCAGGCCACACACCAGGGCTTTGGCCTCAGAGACCTCGCTGGCGGTGAGTGTGGCGGACTCAGCCCTGGTGTTTCTCCATCTTTCTCTCCTCCTCGCCTCCTTCCTACGTTCTCCCACCCCGCAGCCTTAGCAAGTTCACTGAGACCTCTCCTGTCACGGCACCTGCGTCTCATCTCTGAAATCCCTCAGTGGAACATGTGCAGGGGGCCTTGTGAACCTGTCGTGTGGAGGAGGGAAGGTGTCTGTGTGGCAGGTGCTGGGCTCCCTGGCTGGATCTGAGTTTCAGGCGGCCTTGGGCGCTAGAAGCCTCAGTGCATGGCAGTGGGCCTGCCTGATGCCTACCTGCTCTCAGAAGGCAGCACCTAGGCTGGGCACGGTGACTCACACCTGTAATCCCAGCACTTTGGGAGGCCAAGGTGAGAGGATTTCCTGAGCCCAGGGGTTTGAGACCAGCCTGGGCAACTTTATAAGACCTCATCTCTACAATTAATCAAAAAATTGGCTGGGCTCAGTGGCTCAGCCTGTAATCCCAGCACTTTGGAAGGCCGAGGCAAATGGATTGCCTGAACCCACGGGTTTGAGACCTACCTGGGCAACTTGGTGAGACCTTGTCTCTACAATAAATAAAAAATTAGCCGGGTGTGGTAGCATGCACCTGTAGTTTCGGCTACTTGGAAGGCTGAGGCAGAAGG
>NW_007087132.1:1344-3658 GCF_000164805.1 Carlito syrichta | reverse complement strand
AAAAAAAAAAAAAAAAAAAAAAAAAAAAATAGCCAGGTGTGGTGATGCGTTCCTGTGGCTCCAGTTACTTGGAAGGCTGAGGCGGAAGGATCACCTGGGCCTAGCAGGTGGCGTCTGCGGTGGCTGTGAGTGTGTCACTGCACTCCAGCCTGGGCGACAGTGAGACTCCAATTCACAGCACCTTTGTTTGGGACACCTTTGGCCCACATGCTCTGTTGTTGGTCCTGGGTGGCAACGTGTGAAGCTGGAGGGCAGCCTGGCTTCACTTGGTGGAGAGGCGCAAGTTTCCCCACCCTGGCTCACTTGCCACCGGCTAGTGGCAGGTACCCAAGGGGCAGTGGCCTGGGTCAGCTGGGCCCTTGGAGCAGGTGCTGGAGGCTCTGAAGGATGTGAAGGGCCAGGTCTGAGGTCAGCACCTCCCACTCAGAGGCCCCTGTCCTGGATCCCTGCAGGGATGTGTTGGCTTTCCAGGCTGTAGGAGTGAGCTCTTCTTGTGTGTGTGGTAAAATATATGCAACATGAAATTTACCATTTTAACTATTTTCTATGTTTATTATTTATTTATTTATTTATTTTTTGAGTTGGAGTCTCATTCTGTCGCCCAAACTGGAGTGCAGTGGCCGCTCCCGGCCACCGCAGCCTCGACCCGCTGGGCTCCGGCGATCCTTCCGCCTCAGCCTTCTGAGTAGCCGGAGTTACAGGCATGCGCCACCACGCCCGGCAGATTTTTTGATTTATGGTTGAGATGAGGTCTCGCTACCCAGGCGGGTCTTGAACCTGCGGGCTCAGGCAATCCACTCACCTCAGCCTCCCAAAGGCACGGGATTACAGGCTGAGCCACCGAGCCCGGCTTATTCTTTATTTTTTTTACTTAGAGTCTCACTCTGTCGCCCAGGCTGGAGGGCAGTGGCATGCTCACGGCCATCCCAGTCTCGACCTGCTGGGCTCAGGTGATCCTTCCACCTCAGCCTTCCAAGTAGCTGGAATAGTTTAAAAAAAAAATTTATTGTAGAGATGAGGTCTTGCCAAGTTGCCTTGGCTGGTCTCAAACCTGTGGACTCAGGTATCCCTCTCACCTCAGCCTCCCGAAGTGCTGGAATTATAGGCATGAGCCACTGCACCCAGCTCTATTCTTTATTTTATTTATTTGTTGAGTCTGGGTCTCATTCTATCACCCAGGCTGGAGTGCAGTGGCACCATCACAGCTCACCACAGCCTCAACCTCTTGGGCTCAGGGAATGCTTCCGTCTTAGCCTTCTGAGTAGCTGAGATACAGGCGTGCACCAACATGCCCAGCTAATGTTTTGATTTTTTTGTAGAGTCAGAGTCTCACTATGTTGCCCAGCCTGGTCTTGAACTCCTGGGCTTAAGTAGTCCTCCTGCCTTGGCCTCTCTAAGTGTGGGGATTACAGCTGTGAGCCACTGCACTAGGCCAACAATTTTCAGGTTCAGTGGCACTAGGTACATGCATACTGTTGTGAAGCCATCACCACCATCCATCTTCAAAACGTTTTCATCTTTCCAGACTTAAACTATACCCACAAAACACTAACTTTCCATGCTCCGCCCCCAGCCCCAGCAATCACCATTTACTCCGTGGCTATGAACTTGACCTGGAAGGAGCTATTCTTGCCTCCCCCTCCCCCCACGTCCCCTTCCAATTCCACATAGGTTGGTTTGTTGTCTGGGTGCCCCTGGCTCTACCCTCTCTCCCCTCATGGCTTTACCGAGTTGTGGCCCCAGTGCTTTTGCTACAGCTTGCTCTCAGCCCCTGCCCCTGTTGACCCTCTGGGAGCTTCCATTCTCTTGACCTTCACCTCCACTCTCCTCCCGCTCACACGGGCATCTCTACTTTCTCCCCTCACTCCTCGGCCCCAGCAAGTGCTCCTTACACTGCTTTTTAGTCTATACCATCCAATGGCCCTCTCTTGCTTCTCACCCAAGTTGTGCTCTCCATACTTTTTGACCCTTCTGGCTACTGTTCCCTCCTCCTTTTTTTTTGAGTTGGAGTCTCACTCCGTCACCCAGACTGGAGTGCAGTAGCATGCTCACGGTACTCCAGCGTTGACCTACTGGGCTCTGGCGATCCTTCTGCCTCAACCCTCCAAGTAGCCGGAACTACAGGCATGTGCTACTGCACCCGGCTAATTTTTTTTTTTTTTATTTATTGTAGAGACAAGGTCTTCTCACCAAGTTGCCTGGGCTGGTCTCGAACCTGTGGGGTCAGGCAATCCACTTGCCTCGGCCTCCCAAAGTGCTGGGATTATAGGCTGAGCCACTGAGCCCAGCCAATTTTTTTTTTTTTTTTTTTTTT
>NW_007087132.1:0-1154 GCF_000164805.1 Carlito syrichta | reverse complement strand
GGTCTCGCCAAGTTGCCCAGGCGGGTCTCGAACCCGCAGGCTCAGGCAATCCTCTTGCCTCAGCCTCCCAAAGTGCTGGGATTATCAGCGTGAGCCACCACGTCTGGCCTCTTCCTGTCTTAAAGTTCTCTTTTCTCTTAGCCTCCTAGAATAAAGGAAAGAAGCATGGGCTTTGGAACCCCCCAAGATCTAGTTCAGATCCTAAGATTGGCTGGGTGCAGTGGCTCATGCCTGTAATCCCAGCACTTAGGGAGGCCGAGGATTGCTTGATCCCAGGAATTTGAGACCAGCCTGGGCAATATAGCCAGACTCATCTCTATAAAAAAAAAAAAAAAAAAGTTGGGTATGGTGGCATATGCCTTAGTCTCAGCTATTTGGGAGGTGGAAGGATCAGCCTGGGCAACAGAGTGAGACTCTGACTCCAAAAAAAAAATCCTTAGGCTGCCTTTCACCAGTTTGTTCACTGGGCATGTTACTCCATGTCTCCAGTCTTCAGTTTCCTTTGCTCTGAAACCAGGAAAGTAATACTGACCTTATGGGGTTGTCATGAGGTTCAACCCTGATGTAAGTGCCCAGCATAACGCCTGCTGCAGGGTGGAGGCCCGGCCCTGCAAGGCCTTTTCTCTGTTGGTTCCTTTACTGGCACTAACTCCTACCCCGCATTCCTTAAATGCAAGAGGCTCTGGCTCTGTTTTCTTCCCTTGCTGTGGCCCTCACCCATCCATGGATGCAGATAGTACTTTTATCGCTAGTCTGACTCCTCTTTCCAGAGTTTCCACATCCCAATTCCTGTAGGATACCTCCCCCTGGACACTTATGCTTCCTGCCTGGGGTGACCACCTCCTCCTTCCCGGGCACCCAGATGATGAACCTCATCATCTTTGCCTCGGAAGTCTCAGCCACCTTCCAGGACACTTGGCATTCATTCCTTCTCATTTCTTTTCTTTTTTTTTTTTGAATTGGAATCTCACTCTGTCGCCACAACTGGAGTGCAGTGGCCGTTCCCGGCCACCGCAGCCTCGACCTGCTGGGCTCCAGTGATATTCCACTGCGGCCTTCCAAGTAGCTGGAACTACAGGCGCGCGCTACCACGGCCGGCTAATTTTTGATTGATTGTAGAGATGAGGTCTCGCCAAGTTGCCCAGGCGGGTCTC
>NW_007087131.1:0-844 GCF_000164805.1 Carlito syrichta | reverse complement strand
AGGAAAACAAAACTTCTAAGTTACCTAAATCACACACACACACACACACACACACACACACACACACACACACACCTGACAGTGAAAGACCTGAAATATAGATCCCTTAGGTGATATTTCAGAGCATTTGTAGGTAAATGACCTGCCTCATAAGCCACAGAAGCTAAAGAAAGACCCATGGAAAACTTAACTCAGAAGTAAAGAAAATATATCCTTTGGACTCGAAGTATAAAGATTCCAAATCTCTTTAGTCAGGCAAAATAAACTCTCTTGGATTTGATATTGAGGTGTGTTTTTTGTTTGTTTTGTTTTGTTTTGTTTTTACTTTTTCAACAGTTCAGCTTAGTTTGGAATCCCACGATGCGAAGCTGAGAAGGAAAAAAAAAGTTTTAGTATGCACCTGTCTCTGTTTAAGCAGAATTCTCATCAGTAAAAGACGGCTTAAGTACCGCAATTTAGCTAATTTGACGGTTTCCACCACTAAAGTGCCTTTGCGGTCTTATACACCATGCTTAAAATTCAAAATGGCAGGTTCAGCCACAGCTGAAAGCTACTAGAAAAATGTGATGCAGTACACTTCTACAGCAAATTTTTTTTTTAAATCTTTGAAGGATCCCATGATACATTTCAGAAGAATATGAATCTTCTGAAATTTTGTGAATGTATTTATTTCATGTATAAGCATGTTTGCTAGAGAACGTTTATAAAGGTTTGATCAGATTCTTATGACCTAAGGGAAGGAATTGGGGATATGATAAGCACAGTCTGGTTATTCTAGAGTCTGGATCAGTAGATGGCTAAATTTAAGGGTATTATAAAATTTCAAGGAATAATTTTTGTTCTT
>NW_007087130.1:0-845 GCF_000164805.1 Carlito syrichta | reverse complement strand
TTTTTTTTTTTTTAAGCAAAAAGGTACACGAGATGCAATTAGATGTTATAGATTAGGAGTAAATGAACAAAGGAAAACAAGAATTAAAACAAAATAGAGTTAGTCATGAGGTTAAAAATTCATGACAAAATCAACCACAGTTGGTGTCAGTGAGTATGTGACAATTACTGAGGACTCAGCAGGGGATTCGGGAATAAAAGATCTATTTTTTTTTTATACTGAAGACATAATGTCAAGAAAGAACAATTAGCAAATCTGGGATCCCTTAAACCTGAATACCTATTCAGGAGACTCCAACCCCACCACGTAGTGGCAGAAGATTTGGGGACAGAAAAAGGAAAGTGACACACGGAAAATGGATGTGAGGTACAGAAATAGCTGCATTGGTTACAGCATGGTATTTGGCTTATTTGAACATGGTTTGAATAGAACTTTGGCTGAAACTCAGTGATTGGTACAAGAGTAGGTCACAGTCTGTTTATATATTCAGTTAAATTCACTACATAGGGAGAAAGCATCAGGCCAAACTTAAAATGTGTAAGGAGGCAGCATTAGGCTAAACCTGATTTAATACTAGCTAGGGACAAGGAGGAAATTGCAAAACAGTCAAGAAAGCATACGTTCTCCAGTCTCTTTTAAACAGGTTTATTTTTGAAAAACCGAGATCCATATTTTAATTGTTAAACAAATATTTCAAACACATTAATGCAAGGATTATAATAAAATTATGAGGGATGCACAAAAAGTAAGAAACCTCCAAGGAATAAGTCAATAAAGAAAAGTTCAAGAATGATATACTTTGTTTTTTTTTTTTTTTTTTTTTTTTATTAATTAATAAGTATTTT
>NW_007087129.1:0-1295 GCF_000164805.1 Carlito syrichta | reverse complement strand
CTACCCTGCCCACCCCCAGACCCCTTCTGTTCCTGGACACCCACAGGTTACACATCAGTGCCCCAAACACAGGAAAACCTTTCTACTGCCAGAAACTTGCCTTCCCAGCCAAGCCCACCCAGATTCAGGGTACATTCAGTGCTCCACAGCACAGGCAAAGGCCACGAGACCACGTGACCACAGTGTGGCCAGGGCCTCTGCCCAACCGAGCCACGTGGCCAGGGCCTCTGCCTGACCGAGCCGTGTGCCCAGGCTCTCCGACCAACCCAGCTCCGGTCTCCTCATCGGTAAAGTGGGGCAGAGCCAGGCGGGTCTTTGGTCCCCGCCACTCCCAACCCCACCACATGGCACGCTTCTTCCCCTTTGGCCGGTGACATCACTCCCTGCCCCAAACACAATGTCAGCGATTCTTACTTGGGAAGCAGGGACGTCCCAGGAAACACCACGTCCATAAAGAGGGAGGAAATGACCATCTCAGGAAACGGGACAGGACTTCTTTTGTATTTTCCACACAGAACAAGCTATTATCCACCCCAAAACCCAAAACCCTGCTTCCTTCTTGCCAGGCCATTAATAGCTGCTTGTCAAGAGGACTTTTCGGCCAGTCTCGCCAACGCCGGGCTCCACGTAATGAGCGCCTGCTGCATGCCCGGGCCACGCTGGGAGCCTCCCTGGGATGACCTCATCTCACTCCCCCCATGTCCCGCGGAAGCACCGACTCTCATCCCCCCCTTGGGAAGCAGGGCACTGGGCACGGGAGGTTTCCGAGACTCGCCCAGGGTTGCCCAGCCAGTCAGTGGCTGCGCCGAGCTGGAGCGAGACCACCCCACGCCCAACCCCGAGTGTAGCGCCCTCCGTCCTGCCTGCATGGGCCGAGCCGGGTCTGTTGTCAGCGTGTCCCACAGCCGCGACCCTGCGCCCCACTGGCCAGAGCCAAAACGGGAAGTTCCATCTAAAACCCTGAGCCGGAGGAGCACCTGCCGGGGTCTCGAAGCAGAGAGTGCCCCCTGCCAAGAGTGTGCGGGCATCCACAGAGGCCCAGAAAACAGAAGCCTGAAAACCCAGCCCGGGCGGGCGCAGGGGGGCACATCTGCCGTCGTCCCAGCACTGCGCGAGGCCGAGGCAGGAGGGTGGGTCGCTTGAGCCCCGAAGTTCCAGACCTGTGTGCGCAACGTGGTGAGCCCGTCTCCACGTTGAGATTCGTAAGCAAACACCTTCGCCTGCAACACCTGGGAGGTTGGGGGCGCCCTGGGGTGGACAGACAGACACCCGTTCTCAGAGCAGGGCAAGCCCCG
>NW_007087128.1:0-850 GCF_000164805.1 Carlito syrichta | reverse complement strand
CACACACACACACACACACACACAGAGAGAGAGAGAGAGAGAGAGAGAGAGAGAGAAAGCCCATGTGACCCACCATCTCACAAGGTCCCAGGATGTTCAGCAAGCTTGCAACAGCACCCAGAGTAAGTGGTTGCTAATGATTGCAACCTAGATTTTTATGGCATCTCTATAAAACAAAGAACTTTTATATATTATACAATTGAGCAAACTTGATGTTTCCCAGAGCAATAAATTCAGCCTTTTTTCTCCTAAGAACTAATTTTAGTACTTTGTAAACCAAAATAAGCCACGCTACCTACAGGCTATTGAGATGAAACAGAGAAAAGTATTTTTAGTCATATTCATTTTAACCAGATTTACCACATTTCATTACTTTGCTGCCTACGATTGCTCTGTGGTCCCTAAGGAAATAACTAGATGAAATTGAGAATAAAAACAACAGAAAGTAGGATATTCAATACCCCAGGTTGGGTATACCCAGCTAGGTCACACAATGATTAAATTTAGCTCTAGTTAACCTGATTTCGAGTGCAGTTCAATTCTGGCGATGAGAAACAAATGTTTGTTCTACATTATTGGGAAATATTTATATTCAAACATGTGGTTTTGAGTTTCCCTGCTGTATAGGAACATGAAGACATAATGGGCAGGTTCTGCTTTCAGAGATCATGGAACATTGCGTTTGTGCTATCAACTAGAAAAAGATTTTACTGGGCCAAGTAGAACATTAACCAGCATTCCTTTCTGTTTCCTTCTCTGTGCACATGTGTAGACACACACATACATACACCCTGCCTAGAGCATCTCCACCTTGTCTAGAGCTCCAGCGTATTGTGGGACCCATGACTTT
>NW_007087127.1:0-1004 GCF_000164805.1 Carlito syrichta | reverse complement strand
CCCTCTCTGACTGCCCCCCACCCCCAGGGCTCCCTCAGAGGTGAGGTCCCAGCCGGCAGGCAGCGCGGGAGGGCCTCTGGGGGCTTCGGATCTTCCGGGAGTCTGGGTCCTGGGAAGTCTCCCCCGTGTCGGGTGCGGTGGCGCACGCCTGTCTTCATCTTGGCAGTTGGGAGGCCGAGGGGAGAGATCGGCGGAGCTCAGGTGTTCGAGACCGGCCTGAGCCACGTGGCGCGACCTCTCTCCACGATCGAAGCTGGGGGTGGTGGCGCTGGCCTGCGGTCCCAGCTAGTCGGAAGGCTGAGGTGGAAGGATGGCCAAGACGGTGGTGGAGACAGTGGTAGCCGGGAGCGTGTGCCTGCCCTCCAGCCTGGGCCACGGAGGGAGACGCCGACTCCAAAAAAGAAAACAAAAGAAAGGAAATTCTTCCCTCATCTCCGTAGTTGGGAAAACTTCCCGTGGGTGCCAGGGGAGCTCACCCCTGTCCTCCCAGCACTTTGGGAGGGGGAGGTGGGGGGTTGGCCGGAGCCCAGGCAGTGGAGAGCAGTCCGAGCAACATCGTGAGACCCGTCTCCACCGAAAAAAGAAACATCAGCCGGGCAAGGGGGTGCGCTCCTGTTCTTTAAGCTCCTCGGGAGGCTGAGGCAGCAGGATCGCCTGAGCTCCGAGGTTGAGGCTGCGCCACCACTGCACCGAAGCCTGGGCAACACAGCCAGACCTTGACTCCAAAAATCCAAATCTCCGTCCTGCAGCAGAGAGGCCGAGAGAGCAAGGATCTGCCGACGGTGTGCCACCTACCACATGCAGAGGGCGCGCTGGGGCCACCGGCCCTCAGGGGTCTGCGCGCCCACCGTGGGGTCCTGCCCAGTCCTACCCAGATCCCCCGGGCTCCTCCCCTGCGTCCCCAGGCCGCAGAGCGACAGGGCTCCTGCTGGTGGCTCCTTCTGGAATATCTGCGTTCACACCTTAGTCTTCCCTTCGTGGCTTTTAGGTGCTTTGTTTGTCTG
>NW_007087126.1:76377-81713 GCF_000164805.1 Carlito syrichta | reverse complement strand
AGGCGGGTCTCGAACCCGCGGGCTCAGGCAATCCACTCACCTCAGCCTCCCAAAGGCGCGAGATTATAGGCTGAGGCACCGAGCCCAGCTATTTTTTTTTTTGAGTCAGAGTCTCACTCTGCCTCCCAGGCTGTAGTGCAGTGCTGCCACGCTCACAGCCACCACAGCTTCGACCCACTGGGCTCAGGCAATTCTTACACCTCAATCTTCCAAGTAGCTGGAACTACAGGCACGTGCCACCACGTCCAGCTAACTTATTTATTTATTGTAGAGATGAGGTCTTGCCAAGTTGCCCAGACTGGTCTCGAACCCATGAGCTCAGGTAATCCTCTCACCTTGGCCTCCCAAAGTGCTGGGATTATAAGCATAAGCCACCATGCCTAGCCTCTGATCTACTTTAGAAATAAACTTTCTTTTCTAATTTAATTTCTGTGTGATTCTTTGTCATTCCCGTGGTACCCACTCACTGACCTAACAAGGTAAATTAGATAGACAGAAATAGGGTTAGACATAGAAAGTAAAGGAGATGTAAGTGTGTGTATGTGTGTGTGTGCACATGTGTACACACACACACACATATGTTTTTTAGCTCTGTCCAGTGAAAGAACCCACGTGGACTGACACCTTAGTAGCAATGAGTACTGAGTAGTGAGTACATATAGTGTTCAGATCTTGTTCTCAGCACCACTCTCCACTACGGGAAACTATGGTTTCCTTAGACAAATGGTTGATTCCAGAGCTAGGGCAGGGAAAAAAAATCTACTGTTTTCTTTTTTTTTGAGTTGGAGTCTCACTCTGTCACCTAGACTGGAGTGCAGTGGCCGCTCCCGGCCACCGCAGCCTCGACCTGCTGAAAAAAATCTACTCTTAAGAAAAAAAATCTACTCTTAACAGGACCAGCCTGTGTGGGTCGAGGAGTACCTCAGATAAGACCCAAAGAGACCAGGTCTAAGCAACTAATGGGGCGCATGCCCATTTAGCTATGAGCACTTGTCTTCTGCTGACATTTATGTCTTCAAGTGTAATTTGTTTTCTTCTGCACCTACTCAGATTGCCTGGGATCGTGTAATCTGGGAGAAGAGATCAGAAGGGTGGAGCCTGAGTGAGAGGCAAGCCCAGGTGCAGGCAATAAGGTGTATATTAGCCTATAAAGAGTTTAAAAATAATAATAAAACCAACTATGAAGCCATCTGGTTTGTATCATCACCATGTGCCATGGCAATTCTAGACAATGCCAGTGACAAAATATTCCCTTTCCACTCTCTGCCCCCTTGGAATGCCACTGGTTGAAAGAGATGCATCTTAGTAGATTCTGAGCTTTATCCGGTTGCAAGTTCCCAGAATATGCAGTGCTTGGGAATAGAATAGATGTTCAAGAAACATGAAGTTGAAAACAACAAAAAAAATTAAACATGAAAGTGAGCTCAAATGTGTGCAGCCCTTTAAATTTGGGCTGGAGCTCCCCCAAAGACTCGCCTGGTGTTATCTATCACAAAGAAAACTTGCAGCAACACAGACCTCCTCTGTTAAAACACAGAGGAAAATGGAAGTAGTCGCCCAAGAAACAGAGGCGAGGCTGGAACTCTGCCGGCATGCTCCAGACAGCTGCCTCAATTTCTCACTCTGTGTTGGTAGTGGTTATCAGGCCCACCACCCACTGATTTATTTATGTATTTTATTTCCTTTTTTGGGAAAACCAGCAAAAATCCCCTCATAACTCAGAATATTAAAGGATCCATTTGTTCTAGTTGGGCTTGGGATCCTAAGAAAAGCAAAATGCCTAGAAAATACTCCTCCCGCTCAGGCTCACTCTCAAATTACCCAAACCAGCTCATAATTGGGACCAGCTGGCAGGAGGAAGGAACCGGGTCCCCGGCTGAGCTGGGAATCGTGTTACAGATTTCATCCCTAGAAGGGGCTAGTCTTCCTCCATTGAGGGTTAAGGTGTGGGAGGTCACAGGAATCGTACTTAGGAGCTGGAATTTAAATTGGCTACATAGAACCGGAAAACAAAGAGTGCTCCCATTAGTGACCGGGCTCCTTGCTTTGTCTGGAACCAAGTATGTATGAACTAATTGAGTGGACCGTCAGGGCTACAGCAGCATCCAGATTTCCCTCCATAGTTTGTCTTTCCAAAGCGGGCATAACTGATCAGTATTTTGCCCAATATCTTTCCTTTCCCCCAAGGTATTCCCAGGCAGCTTGGAAGTTCAGACCTGCCCATCTGTGCACCGGGAGAAGGCAGGATTAAAATAAGTAGCATCTGTGACACCTGGTGCTTCTTCCTCGCGAGTGTTTCTTGAGATCTCCTTGCAGTCTTGCTAGGCTGTCCCAATACCGTGGCTGGTGCCTCCTCCCTGCTTTGGAGGGAAACTCACGAGATCTGCCCTCCCAGTCTTAGCCCTGGGCTCTTCTGGAGGAAATAAAGCAAGCCCTCAGAGCAAGCACACATTATTCAGTAGAGCCCAGTGGCAGCCCTAGCTATTAGTGGCTGGTGACTGGGGTGCTGGTGGCACCGTCCCAGCTGCGTGATTTTCAGTGGTGTGACCTTGGCTTTTTTCTCTGGTGCCAGCTCCTTTGGTTCTTGCCTGTTCGCTGAGCCAGGTTCTCCAGGCTTCCTGTTGATTCTTTGAACTACTTGATTGCTCTCCAATAAATTCTTTTTCTGCTTAACAGAGTCAGTTTCTGGTGTTAGAAACCAAGAACCCTGACTGGTACAGCATCTGTCCCTGCCAGACTTAGCAAACCAAGCCCAGCGCTTAAAAGGAAGAGAAGATTAAAGAAAATAAGAGATGTAGAATAAAGAAAGGGAATTAGAAAGCAGAAAAGAGCCGGGCTCTGTGGCTCAGCCTGTAATCCCGCGCCTTTGGGAGGCTGAGGTGAGTGGATTGCCTGAGCCTGCGGGTTCGAGAACTGCCTGGGCAGGCGAAACCTCATCTCTACAATAAATCAAAAAAAAATTAGCCGGGTGTGGTAGCACGCGCCTGTAGTTACAGCTACTTGGAAGGCTGGGGCGGAAGGATCGCCAGAGCCCAGCAGGTCGAGGCTGCGGTGGCTGGGAGCGGCCACTGCACTCCAGTCTGGGCGACAGAGTGAGACTCCAACTCAAAAAAAAACAAAAGCAGAAAAGGACGAGGCATTGTGTAAGTGGGGGGAGAAGGAGGGAGGCGATTGAGTGAATTGGCAGGCGAGACAGAACAGTCTGGAAGGGTCATTCACCCTGTTAATGCTCGAAATAGGAGTCCTGAAGGAAATTGCCAAGGTGGCCTCCCCGAGGTATTTATGCATTTCTATTTCTGGCAGACAATGTGGTTTAAGTGATTTTCTGTGACTGTTTCAGGAGCAACAGTCCCTTGATTTGGATTTGCTTTTGGAGATAAGTGAAGGTGTTGGCTTTTACTTTTTACATCTATCAAATGTGCTGCATGCTTGGAAGCACACAGATCTATGGGCATGCATATGCATATGCATATGATAAATAAATGCATGAGATAGTGGGCCTTGGCTAGTTAGGGAGGTGGGGAAATTGCATGTAGCAAGCCTATTGAATATCTCAAAGGGAAAACATGACTTACTATGCTGTACTAGCGTTTCGTTTGTCTTATTGGGAAGGCAGAAGGAAAAATATTTGACAATTAATAAAAATCATAGGAAAAATTATGATTAAGTGCCATCTGCTGGTTTCTGTGAGTTTTATTTTTATGCAGCTTCAAGCCTGTCCTCATAACTATTGAATGTCTCTTTCTTGCCAACGATGAACTTGCTTTTTCACTTGGCCTATTAATATGTGCTGTATTTTATGGGTATGTACGCGTGGGGGTGGGTGGGTGTGTACATGTGTGTGAATGGAACTAATTTGGGCGAACAAATTCACCTTACAGGAATCCATTTTCTTCTAAGTTCTGGTTCGAGAGCAGAGACGAGGGTTTATTTTAAAATTCTGTTTTCCTAGCAGATTGCAAAAGCTCTGTGTGCTTAGCATGTGTATGGAAGACAGAAGGCAGGAGGAGGGATGGCTCTTTGAAAGCGACTTCTCCCTTTGGTTCCAGTCATCTCCTCTGAGAGTGTGTACGGTGTGCATCTCAAAAGCTCAGTCTAGCTCGTGGCAGGTGAGGAATTTCCATGTCTCATTGCGACAAGGGAGCCTCTGATCGCTTGGAAGTTGGTAGAAGAGAAATCAGTTTCCATGTGAACATGCTTGACCTCTTCTTCGGCGTCTCGCCCTGAAGCCTGAACTGGAAACGCTTGGCAGGAAACAGGCCTTGCTGTTACTAAATTGCCATGACTTGTGTTTACATGGGGAGTCCACAGACCCAGGCCAGCTCTCCTTTTCTTCAAAGAGACCCTTGAGCTGATTATTTTCCTGGGAAACTCGCATTCCAAATCCATTTGGGGGGGAGGGTGAAAGGTGCAGGAAGCGACCAGAGGGGCGGCTCCCAAAATGGAACCAACACACAGGACAACAAAGGCCCTCGGTCCGGCCTCTGCAAGCACAATTCCCCGTCGCCAATTTCAAACTGCCCCGAGCTCGGTCAATTTCAACCCTTCCCGAGTCAATTTCAACCCTTCCCGGACGCGTCAATTTCAAACCTTCCCGGACGTCAATTTCAAACGTGCAAGCCTCCAATCCGTGGCCAGCTTTGTTATGCGTCCAATAGGACCATCACACGGCATTGGCCCCACCCTACTCCCATGCAGCTCCTCCAATAGGAGCATAGCACGGCCCCTTCCGGCCCCTGTCGGGCTGATAAATACAGCCCTCTCCCTGCAACACTCTCTCTCTCTCTCTCTTTTTTATTCCTGTTTTTCCGCTACAGATCTTCTATGTAACAACCCTTTTAATAAATCTCTTGGTCCTGGCCGGGTGTGGAGTCATTACTGGCGCCAAACTTCTCACAGAGGGGCTGTGATCAATGAGGTTGAATTTCAATATTTCCTAAGTAACAGAAATCGCTACCATCTACTGCATGCCCATGGCTTGCTAGAAATTAAGATGTCATTTAAACATTTTTTCTTACCATTGATCTATTTATATATTTAACTGACTTAAAATCTCAACATTTATTGTCAAGCAAGTGTCCCTTATTTATTACTTAAATATTATATTTGATACATGAAAAGAATATGGGTAATATATTCTTATATTTGAGGGCCCCCCCCCAAAAAAACAAAATTATGGTTTTGGAGGGCAGGCCTCTTGTAGTACAGGCTTCCACTGCTAGGTAAGTGTTCTAGGAGCACATCGGCATCAGTATGCCACCTTGCCTCGTCGTGAGAGGCTGCGTTTGGCTTCAGTGAATTTGTGTTTTGGAGAATTTTTTTTTTTTTTTTTTTTT
>NW_007087126.1:73934-76357 GCF_000164805.1 Carlito syrichta | reverse complement strand
GGCTGAGCCACCGAGCCCGGCCTGACAGCAGTTTTTGGCCCCCAACAGCATGACCTCCACGCCGTGCCCTTCCTATTCCACTGTCTTGCCCCAAACGACAATCTTTTGGTTTCCCTGATGAAAAAGTCCCCAAAGGGAAACCTTTTGCCGATGTGGAAGAGGTGATACAAAGAACGGCAGAGGCACCAAAAGGCAACAAAATCGACGAGTCCAAAAACCATTTTGAGGAGTGGAAAAAGCGCCTCTACAGGTGTCACTGCATCAAACGAAGAGGACTTTGGAGGGGACTGAAGTTGAAACATTTAAGACTAGATACATAATTTTTTTTTTTGAGTTGGAGTCTCACTCTGTTGCTCAGGCTGGAGTGTAGTGGCCTGTTCACGACCACTGCAGCCTCAACCAGCTGGGTCTCAGGGGATCCTTCCACCTCAGCTTTCCAAGTAGCTGGAAATACAGGCACGAGCAACATTTTTTGATTTATTGTACAGACGAGGTATTGCAGATCGCCCAGGCTGGTCTCGAACCCATGGGCATAGGCAATCCTCTCACCTCAGCCTCCCCCAGTGCTGGGATTATAGGTGTGAGCCACTGTGCCCAGTCTGAAACACAGTTTTTAATAAATAAATTCTGGTTTATTTTGGGTTCCTTCTCATATAGGTGTAGATACACCTATATGTATCTCTATATATGCACATGTAGATATATACCTACCTATATATGTAATATATTTGTGTTATAAAGTATAACAATAAAATGAATAAAATAAGAAAATGAATAATAATAATGAAAAGAATGAATAATAAGTGAACGAAGTGAACCATGATCGGTTCATTTTATTCATTTCACTCAAGGTTGGAACCACAACATTACCCGTCGCACTGTGGTAGATTCTTGTGCGCATCTGTTCCATTTTTCACATTCTTATAAGGCAGGTGTTATTCTCCGTTCTTTAATGATTAGTCAATTGGGCAACCCTCTTGGGTCCCCTCCCAAGGGAGCTTTTCTGTCTTTCCAATAAACACTACCTTCTAAAAAGAAAAAAAAGATTAGTCAATCGCAGCTCAGAAGGATGAAGCACCTTCTCCATCTCTCACAGCCATTAGGTGGGAGAGGTGCCATGGCCGACCTGACGGGCCTCAACAATAGCTGTTTCTCTTTTCCTCCCCAGGGGCCAGGCAGATCCTTCTGCCTTACAGCGAGGTGACGGGTCACCGGCTCGCTCTGCTCGTGGATGTGTGACTGCGCCACTTCTGGGCTGAGGCAGCGCCACGCTCTGAGAGGCTGTCCAGATTCTCTTCTTCCTGTTGTGGCAGACATTGCCGGGGCTCCTCTCTCACCTCCTTGGGGCTCACGGTTCCCGTACACGTCGGTGGGTTCTTACACGTCGATGGGTTCTTAATGCCGTTACCTGCGACTGCTCAAGAAGGCGAGGTAGGTGGAACTGCCAGGGAGGGAGCACCTCCAGGGGTGGCCATGAAGAGTGACACATAGGATTTGGCAGATAAATGCCGCCCCTGTTTTGCCCCTTGAGTGGGACAAGTCTGGACATGTTCGATTCTGCCTCGCCAGGGCCCCCAGCAGTTACTGTTCAGGAGAGCACCCTGTTCACTTCCTTTGCTTCCCTGGCTTTCTTCCGTGTTCCTAACGAGATGACTTGGGCTCCCATCCCAGTCTCAAGGTCAGCCTCTAGGGGATTCCAGCTGAGATACTTTGGCACGTGTTCCCAGGGTGCAGTGACCATATTACAAGGATCTTCCACATGTGAACTCGTGTCCCCTTCCGTGAGAGACGTGTGGCCCCAGAGGCTGTGAGCCTGGTCCAGAGACAGCCCTCAGCTGTCGGACTCTCCAGGGCTGTCTCACCTATAGAGAGTCACCTTGCCTACAATTTGCCCTGACTGACATGGTGACATCGGGATCCAGCATCTTGGCCTGACTCAGGACAGCTCTAAAGGTCTGTCCAAGCTCTGGAGACTCCCAGGGCCAGGCCACAGCTGTCTCTGGGCCTGCACTTAACTGCTTCCTCTGCATGATCCTGTTCCTTCTGCTCTTTTTCACAGGCGTTGGTCCCAAGGGGACCCCAAGGGTACTTCCCGACCAACCTCCTGCATATTAATCTTCTTTCAGAGTCTGCTTTTCAGGGACTCCCCAACTCCGTCAGTGTGGGTCCCCAAGGACTAAGCAGAACCAGGAGCCCTATCCCCGTGGTGGACAGGTACTGTGAGTAAAACTACCCCTTTGTTGTGTCAAGTCAATGATATTTCAAGGTTAGTCTGTTATGACAGAATAACACAGTGCATTTACATTTGTCTGATTCCAAAGCCTGCAGTCCTTCCAAGTATTCCTCATTTCCTAAAAATGATCATTCCTCCCCTGGCTGTGGCTAGTTATTTAATATCTGCATCTTTTTTTTTTTTTTTTTGG
>NW_007087126.1:70940-73837 GCF_000164805.1 Carlito syrichta | reverse complement strand
GAGGTCTCGCCAAGTTGCCCAGGCGGATCTCGAACCCGTGGGCTCAGACAATCCACTCACTTCAGCCTCCCAAAGGCGCGAGATTACAGGCTGAGCCACCGAGCCCGGCTAATATCTGCGTCTTGACCACATTTTTACTTTGTGCATATATGTCCTTTTGACCTTCTTAATTGTCTAGGACGTGGCTGAGGCCAACTTTGCAGGTTTAAAGGTGAGGTCAAGCCCGCGGGTTCGAGACCCGCCTGGGCAACTTGGTGAGACCGCATCTCTACAATAAATCAAAAAATTAGCCGGGCGTGGATGCGCGTGCCTGTAGTTCCAGCTATTTGAAAGGCTCAGGCGGAAGGATCGCTGGAGCCCAGCAGGTCGAGGCTGCGGTGGCTTGGAGTGGCCACTGCACTCCAGTCTGGGTGACAGAGTGAGATCCAACTCAAAAAAAACAAAAAACAAAAACAAACAAAAAAAAATAATAAGGTGAGGTCAGAGGCTGGGTACGGTGGCTCACACCTGTAATCCCAGCACTTTGGGAGGTCAAAGCAGGAGGGTTGCTTGAGCCCTGGAATTCCAGACCTGCTTGGGCAACACAGTGAGACCTCATCCACACACAAAAAATCAAAAACTTATCTAGGCATGGCGGTGTGCACCAGTAGTTCCAGCTACCCAGGAGGCTGAGGTGGAAGGATTGCCTGAGCCCAGGACGTCAATGTTGCAGTGTGCTGTGATTGTGCCACTGTACTCCAGCTCAAGTGACAGAGTAAAACCTCAACTTAAAAAAAAATGGTAACCGTGCTCGGTGGCTCAGCCTGTAATCCCGTGCCTTTGGAAGGCCGAGGTGAGTGGATTGCCTGAGCCCATGGCTTCGAGACCCGCCTGGGCAACTTGGCGAGACCTCATCTCTACCATAAATCAAAAATCAGCCGGGTGTGGTAGCGCGCCTGTAGTTCCAGCTACTTGGAAGGCTGAGACGGAAGAATAGCCGGAGCCCAGCAGGGCGAGGCTGCGGTGGCTGGGAGCGGCCGCTGCGCTCCAGTCTGGGCGACAGAGTGAGACTCCGACTCAAAAAAAAAAAAAAAAAAAAACTGGTGAGGTCAGAGGGCTAGCTGCACACTCATAGCACCTAGCCTGGTGTCCAGTTCTGCCGGGCTGATAAAAACAGAGTCTATAACACTGAGTGATCTATCACAGAAACCAAGAACTGAGTATCACATGTTCTCACTCATAAGGGGACCTTGAACAACTATTGTCATACTGTAAGAAAGGGATTGGCATGGTGGGAAACCGCCAGTCTGGAGGGGGGCATACCTCATCAACAAGGTATAATGAACTGCATAATTTTCATTTGTATACCTAACCCTGAATTGTATTCCACATATTTAAAATTAAAAAATAAAATAAAATAAATTCAGTAAAAAAAAATTCTTTTTCCTCCATAACTACAGTTCTGGAAGAGGGAGGCATGATGAGTGCTTATTAACACATGAAGCATGTTAATTCCACACACGTTTTCAAGCACCTCCTGAGGACCACACACTGGATGTGGTGATAGCTAAGAAATAACCTGTGTTCTCGGCCTTGTCACTGAGATAGGCAGGTCACTGCAAAGCAATGATGTAAGAATAAATAAAGAGGCTCGGAGAAGGGCTTGGGACCCTAACTGGAGGAATTCAGAGCCGTGGGCATCATGGGAAAGTGCTGTCTGAGCTAGGTCTTAAAGAATTCAAGGTGCTTGGTAAAAGAAGTAAGGGAAGGGAATTCCAAGCAGAGAGAACAGAGACAGAGACGTGAAAAATGAGGAATCTGGTTGACTAGAAAGCAGAGTGTGAGGCAAGATCAGGGAGGCAGCTCAGGGTCTTGGAGGCCATTGTATCTCTAGACTTGACTTTGCAGGCTGCAGGGACTTATATTACTAGATTGACTTTTTTTTTTTTTTTGAGTCGGGTTTTCCTTCTGTTGCCAGGCTGGAGTGCAGTGGCATAATCATGGCTCGCTGCAGCCTCAAACTACTGGGCTCAGGCAATCGCAGTCCTACCTCAGCTCCTGATTAGCTGCTAGCTTTTTTATTTTTTGTAGAGACACTGTCTTGCTATGTGGCCCAGGCTGGTCTTGAACTCAAGCAATGCTTCCGCTCTGGCCCCCCAAAGTGCTGGGATTACAGGCGTGAGCCACTGTGCCTGGCAGATTGATTTTTTTAGGAGGAGAGTAAGAGCCCTAACATTTATTGAGGAATTAGCATAAGCTGTATATTTTGCATAGATTACTTCACGCATTCCTCCTAAGAGCCTTATAAGATAAAGAGCATTCTCTTCATTAACAGATTATTATGCTTATTGAAGAAGCTAGATCTGGCCGCTGGGGGTGGGGTCTGGGCTAGAATGTGCAGCTCCTGATGGCAGCAAGAGTCGTGCAGGAAGTTGGTGATATTCTGAGCAACAAATGATGAGGCTCTGAGCTAAGGGGGGCACAGAGATGTCTTCGCGGTTACGAGGGGACTTGGCAACGGATTGGCTGAGGCTGACAGACCTGTTCATCACGAAAAGATCACTGGAAGGGCAGACGTCAAGGGCGAGAGGAAGAGATTTCTATCGAGGAATCAAGCATTTGAGTTTGGAGACTGGGGAGAGGCCTGGAGTGGCCATGTAGATTTGAGATTGTCTCCCCATGAGGAGAGGGAGGACATGGCAGTGTCGCAGAAAGAGCTTGGACATTGGAGAGAAAAAGTCCAGGCACCAGATCCCAGCTCTCTCATTTACTGATGGGTCAACCTTAGGCAGGTTGCTCTGTGACCTCAGTCTCTTTGTTTGAAAAATCGGGGATGAGCCGGGCTCGGTGGCTCAGCCTGTCATCCCACGCCTTTGGGAGACTGAGGTGAGTGGATTGCCTGGGTTCGAGACCCGCCT
>NW_007087126.1:67470-70744 GCF_000164805.1 Carlito syrichta | reverse complement strand
AGGGATGATAATTCTGACCTCACAGAGTTATGAGGGAGAGCTCCCCCCAAAAATCAGAATTATTTTTGTGGAGGGTGGGCCTCTTGTAGTCCGAGCTTTTCCCACTAGGTAAGTGTTCTAGGAACCCATCGACATGGGTGCACCAGCTGGCATGGCTGTGAGGCACTGTTTGGCTGTGGTGATTTTTTTTTTCTTTTTTTGAGATTCTTTCAATGCCTTTGCCCATTCTAGGACGGGTGATTTACGAGCACACCTGCCCACCTGCCACCTTGCGCTGAGTGTTCAGCAGTTTTTGACCAAAACCAGCATGACCCCCGTGCCCCACCCTCTCTAGGCACCCAATCTCACCCCGAGCAACTTTTTTTTTGTTTCCCTAGATGAAAAAAGTCCTCACAGGGAAACATTTCGCTGATGTGGAAGAGGTGAAACAAAAACCGGCAGAAGCACTAAAAGGCATACAAGTTGATGAGCTCAAAAGCTGTTTTGAACAGTGGAAAAAGTGTCTCGAGAGGTGTTTGGCATTAAACAGAGAGTAGTTGGGAGGTGACCGAAGTTTAAATGTGTAAGAATAAAAAAAAAGAATAAGTACACAATTTTTTTTTTAGTTGGAGTCTCACTCTGTCGCCCAGACTGGAGTGCAGTGGCCGCTCCCGGCCACCGCAGCCTCGACCTGCTGGGCTCCGGTGATCCTTCCACCTCAGCCTTCCAAGTAGCCGAACTACAGGCGCGCGCTACCACGCCCAGCTGATTTTTTGATTTATTGTAGAGATGAGGTCTTGCCGAGTTGCCCAGGCGGGTCTCGAACCCGCGGGTTCAGGCAGTTCACTCACCTCAGGCTCCCAAAGGCGCGGGATTACAGGCTGAGCCACCGAGCCCGGCTTACACAATTTTTTAATTAACAGATTCTGGGTGTTTTGGGCCCCCTCTCAGCTAACGAGCATTTTGGATGCCTTGTAGAATGTCTAGGGATAAGAAGAGGTCAAGAAATGGGCCAGTCGAAGGCATGACGGGGAAAGAGTGTGTAGAGTGTCAAGGAAGCGGGATGAGGAAAAGGCTGGAACCCTAGAGAACAGCGACACCCCCGAGTCAGGGGTGCAAAATGGAGCCGGCAAAGGGATGAGAAAGACGTGCCAGAGAATCAGTGGATGGAGATGTTCTGGGAACAAAGGGAACTGACTCTTGCAAGAAGGGGAAGGTTGGCTGGGGGTGGTGGTTCATGCCTGTGGTTCCAGCATTTTGGGAGGCCGCGGCAAGAGGATTGCTTGAGTCCAGGAGTTCAAGACCAGCCTCAGCAACACAGGAAGACCTCATCTCCACAAAAAATAAAAAAAGAGGCCAGGCTCGGTGGCTCAGCCTGTAATCCCACGCCTTTGGGAGGCTGAGGTGAGTGGATGGCCTGAGCCCACGGGTTCGAGACCCGCCTGGGCAACTTGGTGAGACCTCATCTCTACAATAAATCAAAAATTAGCTGGGTGTGTTAGCACACGCCTGTAGTTCCAGCTACTTGGAAGACTGAGGCAGAAGGATCTCCGGAGCCCGGCAGGTTGCGGCTGCAATGGCTGGGAGCAGCCACTGCACTCCCAGTCTGGGTGACAGAGTGAGACTCCAACTCAAAAAAATAAAAAAATAAAAATAAAAAAAGTATCCTGGCATGGTGGCACGTGCCTGTAGTCCCAGCTACTCAGGAGGCTAAAGCAGAAAGATCATCTGAGCCTGGGAGGTTGAGGCTATAATAAACTGTGACTATGCCCCTGCGCTCCAGCCTGGGTGACAGAGTGAGACCCTGACTCAAAAAAAGTGGGGTGGGGGAATAGTTTTTGCTGGTATAGACATGTAGATGAAGCACTGGCAGTTCACAGAAAAAGAAATACCAATGGCAATAAGTTGATGAAAAGATGCTTTTGATCCCGCTTACCATTAAAGAAGTGCAGATTAAAATAATAATAAATTATTACTTTTGACCATTAGATTGGTAAAGATAACGAAGATATGGTAAAGTTTAATGACATCCAGTGTTGGCCAAAGTGTACTCCAGTACCCTACGGAATGTCATTTTTCTTTTATGTAGTTTCAAAATACGTCCAAATTGTGACTTCCTGTGTTCTTGATCCAGACATGGTACTTCTGAGAATTTACTCAGCAACGAACTCACTATTGCACCCAGATGTCTCTTGTAAGATATTAATTATGGCTTTATTTTTTGTAATCGGGATCTCACTCTGCCACCCAGGCTGGAGTATAGTGGCACGATCACAACTCACAGCGGTCTTGACTTCCCGGGCTCAAGCAGTCTTTCTGTCATTATGGCATTTCTTAATGCAGAAAAAAAGAACAAAATCTAGAAGCAAGCTAAATGTTCACCTGAAGGGGGTTGATTAAATAAAATGAAGTGCATCCCTACAGCCGGAGCGGCTGGGAACGATTAGGGATTGGTATGGGGATGTAGACGCCTTGGAGCAAGCATGACAGAATCGACAGGCTGAGTGTGTCAGGATTGGGTGAACAGAGGCCAGAGAGGAGCAGCCTGGTTTGTGGGCTGGCAAGACCTGGGGAGACACGTCGAACACAGTTTCGTTCTGTCTGAGAGAGAGATGCTGATGCGATTATCCTCTCCAACCCCGTGAATCCTTACTAAAACTTTAAAAATTAGGATGTACTTAGTGGGATTGGATGTCTTGTAAACGCTGGTCAAGAAACTGAGCTTTGTGTGGGGCCAAGAGAGAGTCAGCCAAGCAGAGGAGATGAGTCGCCAACATCTGGGTCGCATATGCTTGAAGATAAGTAAAAATTTTCTTGACGTGTATGCAAAGATCTGTTACCAGGGCAACCTCTGGGGAGCAAGACTGGGGTGCTGTCTGGAGGTGGCCTTTTTCTTTTCAGTTTATCCCCTCCCAAACTATTAGCAGTTTTACTATGAAAACTTTTTTTTAGGCCATTGCTTTGTTAAACTCTGCTGTCTCCATGTGGATCTTGGAACAATAGCCGCCATGTTTTCTTAGCTTTGGCCTCCTCCCCTACCTTGGGGAGGTGAATCTCTTCCCTCCTCCTTCTCTCTCTCTTATTTACTTTCTAAATAAACTGCTTGAAAACTTAAAAAAAAATAACAAAAAAAGCCAACTTTTACTTATTTATTTTATTTTTTTTTTTTTTTTTGAGTTAGAGTCTCACTCTGTCGCCTAGACTGGAGTGCAGTGGCCGCTCCCGGCCACCTCAGCCTCGACCTGCTGGGCTCCGGTGATCCTTCCACCTCAGCCTTCCAAGTAGCCGAACTACA
>NW_007087126.1:59452-67450 GCF_000164805.1 Carlito syrichta | reverse complement strand
TTTTTGATTTATTGTAGAGATGAGGTCTTGCCGAGTTGCCCAGGCGGGTCTCGAACCCGCGGGCTCAGGCAATTCACTCACCTCAGCCTCCCAAAGGCGCAGGATTACCGGCTGAGCCACCGAGCCCGGCAAAAGCCAACTTTTAAAAAAAGTATGTCACTCAGCCGGGTGTAGGTGGCTCCCTCCAGCAATTCCAGCACTTTGGGAGACTGAGGCGGGAGGACTGCTTGAGCCCAGTAATTTGAGACCAGTCTGGGCAACATAGGGAGACCTCATCTCTACAAAAAAAAAATTACCTGGGCATGGTGGTACATGCCTGTAGTATCAGTTACTGCAGAAGCTGAGGCAGAAGGATTGCCTGAGCCCAGGAGGTCGAAGCAGCAATAAGCCATGATCATGCCACTGAACCCCAGCCTGGGCGACAGAGAGAGACCCCACTCAAAACGTACATATGTAAAAAAATAAATAAATAGTGTATCACTCAGATAATACAATTGAAGAATAGTGATGACTCCTTAACCAATTAAACGTAGAGTCTCAGTTGGGCTCGGTGGCTTAGCCTATAATCCCGTGCCTTTGGGAGGCTGAGGTGAGTGGATTGCCTGAGCCCGCAGGTTCGAGACCCGCCTGGGCAGCGAGACCTCATCTCTACAATAAATCAAAAAATAAGCAGGGCATGGTAGTGCGTGCCTGTAGTTCCGGCTACTTGGAAGGCTGAGGTGGAAGGATGGCCGGAGCCCAGCAGGCCAAGGCTGCGGTGGCCGGGAGCGGCCACTGCATTCCAGTCTGGGCGACAGAGTGAGACTCCAACTAAAAAAAGAAAGAAAGAAAGAAAGTACAAATGGAGCTGGGTTTGGTGGCTCAGCTTGTAATCCCTCTCTTTGGGAGGCTGAGGTGAGTGGATTGCCTGAGCCTGTGGGTTCGAGACCCGCCTGGGCAACTTGGTGAGACCCATCTCTACAATAAATAAAAAATTAACTGGGCATGGTAGCACGTGCCTGTAATTCTGGCTATTCAGAAGGCTGAGGTGGAAGGATCGCCGGAGCCCCGCAGGTTGAGGCTGGGGTGGCCGGGAGCAGCCACTGCACTCCAGTCTGGGCGACAGTGAGACTCCAACTCAAAATAAATAAATAAATAAAATAAACATAGAGTCTCAACTTTGCCCAGAGTTGATACTTACATGACCAAAGACTACAGTGATTCTTGAAGAGAGATAGGGGTAAAGAGATTGCTCTTGCAAAAGGTTTGATCCGGACACATTTTGGGAATGACACATTTCACACATTACAGAAAAAGTACTATTTGTTGTACTTCATACACGTTCAGGTTGTAAATAATAACATCAACAGATATTTATTGGCTTCCATAGTATTTAAAATATGTACACTTTCATCCAGAGTTAGATATACACCTAAACTCTCATTTGACTAAATTAGAAGGGAGCCCTACTCAGGTGGTTGCAGACTGCTACTGTGTGCAGCACCTCCCTACTCTGACATAAGCACCACACCAGCCCCTCCTAACCCAAGTCCTGTGCAAGCCAGGAAACGAAAACAAGAAATGGGAGAGCCAATGAATCACCCACAGAACATTCAGCAGTCACATACATGCAATTTTCAGGATGTTTCAGATCCACATTTACAGTAATTCGTAAATTTTGCCATATAATTTTGTTCTTGGGGAGCAGGGTGTTTCCCCCTGCTCCCAGGCTCCAGAAATTCCTGTTGACATCCTGGGACTGAAATTTTCCATTTTGAGAGCAGAGTAATTGTTTGCACTGGTAGGCTCCCCCAGGAAGTCTGGAAACAGAACTGGAAATGAGCATGGCTTGTCTGGCAAGGAGGAGTCCTGTGCACATGTTCCAAAGTGATGCAAACTTTCCTGGCACCTGAGCGAGTCTCCCTGCAAGCTGGGGTTCCAGCACCATGTCCACCCGTCAGGATAACCTCTTCCACTGTCGCCCCTGCTCTCCCGCACCTTCACCTCTCTCCCCCTAGTGTCCATTTACCTGGTTTATAGGTCTGGTCAGTCAGTTTCAATCTATTCTGCCCAGGCTACCCAAGGTAGCTCAGAGGAGCCACCAGGTTTTGTTTTATTCCTTTCTTTTATTTTATTGAGTCAGAGACTGTCACTGTGACAGAGTGAGTGACAGTCTCACTCTCACCCAGGCACGGTGACAGCTCATTCAGCCTCGACTTCCTGAGCTCAGGTGATCTTTCTGCCTCAGCCTCCCAAGCAGCTGGGACTACAGGTGCAAACTACCTGCCCAGCTAGTTTTTTTATTTTTTCTGTAGAGACGAAGTCTAGCTGTTACTCAGGATGGTCTCAGACTTCTGGACTCAAGCAATGCTCCTACCTCTGCCTCCCAAACTGTTGGAATTACAGGCGTGAGCCGCCAAGTCTGGCCCCAGTTAATTTTTGGATTTTGTTGTAGAGATGAGGTCTTGCTATGTTGCCCAGGCTGGTCTCGAATGCCTGGGCTCAAGTGATCCTCCCACCTTGGCCTCCTAAATTGCTGGGATTATAGGCATAAACCACTGTGTCCAGTCTAGGCTTTATTTTATTTAATTTATTTATTTTGAGTTGGAGTCTCACTCTGTCGCCCAGACTGGAGGGCAGTGGCCGCTCCCAGTCACCGCAGCCTCAACCCACTGGGCTCCGGCGATCCTTCCGCCTCAGCCTTCCAAGTAGCTGGAATTACAGGCGCGCGCTACCACGCCTGGCTGATTTTTGATTTGTTGTAGAGATGAGGTCTCGCCAAGTTGCCCAGGCGGGTCTCGAACCCGCGGGCTCAGGCAATTCACTCACCTCAGCCTCCCAAGCATGGGATTACAGGCCGAGCCACCGAGCCCGGCTCCAGATTTTATTTCTAACTTTATTTCCCAACATTTTATCCTAATAATTGTGAAACAGTCAGAAAAATTGAAAAAAATTGCAGTAAACACCCATATACTCAGCAGCAAGAGTCTAACATTTTGTCCCACGCGTCGGTACCAGTGTTTGAGCCTCCTGTTTCCAGCACTGCTGGGGTCGGCAACCACACTGCTATCCTGCAGAACCCACAAATTCTCCCTCCTTCCTCAGCCATAGCGATCACCATTCTCTGAGCACCTGTGGCAGTCGCAGACCTAAATGCACAATGTGATAAGTGCGGGTATTGAGGCACTAACAGTGAGTACTTATTTCCCTTTTTTTTTTTCGAGTCAGAGTCTTACTCTGTCACCCAGGCCGGAGTGCGGTGGCACCATCACATCCACTGCAGTCTTGTCCTTTTGGGCTCAGGAGATCCTTCCACTATATCCTTGCAAGTAGCTGGAACCATAGGTACATGCCACCACACCTGGCTAATTTTTCTTAATTTATTGTAAAGACGGGGTCTCACCAAGATGCCCAGGGTGGTCTCGAACCCCTGGGCTCAGGTAATCCTCTTACCTTGGCTTCCCAAAGTCCTGGGAGCACAGGCATAAACCACTGCACCCGGCCTCATTTTTAACCCATGAGATATATATTTTTATTCCTAACTGATGGTTAATAAAACAGAGACACAGAGAGGTAAAGAGTCTTCCAAAGCTATTTATGCCTAAAATTATTACTATGAAAGAAATAATTACAAATGTGACATCTGAACTTACATTTTTAGAACAAAATTCGTAATTATATTTAAGTGATCCCGTTAGTATTTAAGTAGGCACTGGCAGAATGACGTTGCCATCATCGAACGTGTGTTTCCGAGCAATATGTTATGAAGCGGTGGTATGGATGCTGCCGTTTTGATGTGGCTGTTTAGAAGTCTGTACCCAGTCCCCAAAGAGGTTTCTGTTTTTGTAGCTGTTGTTTAATGGCAGTTATTTTATTTTATTTTATTTTATTTTTTTTTGAGTTGGAGTCTCACTCTGTCGTCCAGACGGGAGTGCAGTGGCCGCTCCTGGCCACCGCAGCCTCGACCCGCTGGGCTCCGGCGATCCTTCCGCCTTAGCCTTCTGAGTAGCTGGAATTACAGGCACGTGCTACCACGCCCGGCTGATTTTTTGATATATTGTAGAGATGAGGTCTTGCCAAGTTGCCCAGGCGGGTCTTGAACCTGCGGGCTCAGGCAATTCACTCACCTCAGCCTCCCAAAGGCGCAGGTTTACAGGCTGAGCCACGGAGCCCGGCTAATGGCAGTCATTTTAACCGTACCGCTCCGTGTTTTCCCCCCTGGAAAAATCAAAAGTGTCTCATTTGTTTATTTAGCGTTGCTTGATGAAAATTCATGGGTACCCATGACTTAGTGTAAATAATCTAATAGAGAATTCTGGACAACAGCAGAAAATACCATGCCGACTCATACTTAGATTTCCAGCCTAAAAACAAGCCATAACACTTTCCGTTGTACACAGCTGTTGTGGAACCTCTGCTACCACGAGCTATGTAAGGACACAGCACACCAGGGACAATAGCAAGCATTCAGATACGACACAGGAAAGACATCCTCAGCAGCGTCAGTTCATACTGACGCAAGGGATGGGTTCTGGAATGTGAAGAGATTTGCAGAGGGGAGATGCCAAGGTTGCCAAGAGGAAACTCTTGAGTTGCTCAAAGCCAGCCCCCAAAGCTCTCCACCTTCTACCATTTCTGTAAAGTCCCTTGTTAGAAAGCTAGTTTAGGCCGAGCACAGTGGCTCATGCCTGTAATCCCAGCACTTTGGGAGGCCGAGACAGGAGGATGACTTGAGCCCAGGAGCTCAAGGCCAGCCTGGGCAACATAGTGAGACCTCATTTCTATGAAAAAAGAGAAAAACAGCCGGGATCGGTGGCTCAGCCTGTAATCCCAGCACTTTGGGAGGCTGAGGTGAGTGGATTGCCTGAGTCGGCAGGTTCGAGACCCCCCTGGGCAACTGGCGAGACCTCATCTCTACAGTAAATCAAAAAATCAGCCGGGCGTGGTAGCGCGCGCCTGTATTTCCAGCTACTTGGAAGGCTGAGGCGGATCGCCGGAGCCCAGCGGGTCGAGGCTGTGGTGGCCGGGAGTGGCCACTGCACTCCAGTCTGGGTGACGGAGTGAGACTCCAACTCAAAAAAAAAAAAAAAGAGCAACAACAACAAATAAGTAAATAAATAAAAAGCAAGTCTTTATGCGTCAATTTAGATATATAAGTCACTTTACAATTTACAAAGTAGTTTTCTAGAAATGGTCAGACCTGAGTTTCCCAACAACTAAGGCCAAGGCAGAGTATTCTTTTTTCAAGCCTCAGGAGTGAAGTGACTCACTGGCATCACGCAACTTTTCTTCTCCCTCTCCAGATGTGGCATGGGATTTAGAAATCAAAGACTTGGGCCGGGCTCGGTGGCTCAGCCTGTAATCCCAGCATTTTGGGACACCGAGGCAAGTGGATTGCCTGAGCCCACGGGTTCGAGACCAGCCTGGGAAAGTTGGTGAGACCTCGTCTCTGCAATAAAATTTAAAAATAACTGGGCGTGGTATCGCACATCTGTAGTTCCAGCTCCTCGGAAAGCTGTGGCAGAGGAATCGCTGGAGGCCAGCAGGTCAACGCCAGAGTGGCCGTGAATGTGCATGCCACTACTGCACTCCAGTCTGGGCGAAGGAGTGAGATTCCAACTCAAAGAAAAAAGAAAAAAAGAAATCAAAGACTTGAATCCGAACCCCATGTTCACCTCCTGCTAGCTTGGGCCTATTGATCCATTGACTTAACCTCTCTGAAACTGTTCCCTGCAAAATGAAGATAATAAAATCAACCTTGTATGCCTGAGGTTAGGATTACATTAAATTATGTATGAAAAGTGCTCTGTAAACAGCCATATGCTAAATGAATCTGGTTATTATTAATACACGGATAATATGCCACTTATGGTAGCATGCATTTTATTTCATTAAACCATTAAACTTTTGACTTTGACATTTTTACAGATACATTAAAGTATGTTTAAGTATAAGGAAAATATTTACAATAGACCCCCCCATGGACCCATCATTCAGCGACACTGTTTATCAACAACGTCAGGCCAACTTCACTTTATCGAGAACCTCTACTACCTCACCCTTTGCTAGATTATTTATTTATTTATGAGATGGGATCTCTCTCTGTCATTCAGGCTGTAGTGCAGTGACATAATCATAGCTCATGCACCTTTGAACTCCTGGGCCAGAGTTCATTTCAGCCTCCTGAGTAGCTAGAACTATAGGCGTGGGCCACCATGCATGGCTAATTTTAAGAATTTCTTTCTTTTTTGTTTTTTTTTTTTTAGAGACAGGGTCTTGCTATTTTTTTTATTTTTTAAAACAATCCCAGATTTTATATTGCTCATTTAAAAATACTTAAATATCTCTCTTTTCTTTATTATTATTATTATTATTATTTTGAGTTGGAGTCTCACTCTGTCATCCAGACTGGAGTGCAGTGTCCGTTTCCGGCCACCGCGGCCTTGACCTGCTAGGCTCCAGCGATCCTTCCACCTCAGCCTTCCAAGTAGCTGGAACTACAGGTGTGCACCGCCACACCTGACTAATTTTTCTTGATTTAATGTAGAGACGAGGTCTCACTAAGTTGCCCAGGTTGGTCTCGAAGGCTATTCTCTTGCCTTGGTCTCCCAAAGTGCTGGAATTATATGTGTGAGCCACCACATCAAGCCTTAAATATATATCTCTAGGAGGTAAAGATTCCTTGAAAAATATATCCACGATATCATTATCACAATTGAAAGAAATGAATAATAATTTCTTTTTTTTTTTTTTATGAGTTGGAGTCTCACTGTCACCCAGACTGGAGTGCAGTGGCCGCTCCCGGCCACTGCAGCGTTGACCTGCTGGGCTCCGGCGATCCTTCTGCCTCAGCCTTCCAAGTAGCTGGAACTACAGGTGCGCGCTACCACACCCGGCTAATTTTTTTGATTTATTGTAGAGATGAGGTCTCGCCTGCCCAGGCGGGTCTCAAACCCGCGGGCTCAGGCAATCCACTCACCTCAGCCTCCCAAAGGCGTGGGATTACAGGATGAGTCACCGAGCCCGGCTAATAATAATTTCTTAATACCATCTAATATCCAGTCAGTACACAAATTCAGATTATCTTGTAAATGGTTATTTTATCTGAATCAGGATCCAAACAAGGTATTGGTTGATCCATACTGCTTTTGATGTGATTTCTATAGTCTTTTTTTTCTTTTGAGTCAGAGTCTCGCTCTGTTGCTCAGACTGGAGGGCAGTCACATGATCATGGCTACTGCAGCTTCATCTTTCTAGACTCAGGTGTTCCTTCTGCCTCGGTCTTCTAATTAGCTGGAACTACAGGCATGCGCCATCACACCCAGCTAATTTTTTGATTTATCACAGCGACAAGGTCTCATCAAGTTGGTCTAGTCTGGTCTTGAACCCTTGGGCTCAGGCAATCCTTTCACTTCCACCTCCGAAAGTGCTAGGAATACAGGTGTGAGCCACTGCACCTGACCTCTGAAGTCTTTTAAAATCTCTGCAAAAGCCTCCCTCCCTGTCCAAGTTTTAATTTGTCATTATTGTGTTAAAAATGTTGTGTAATTAGTCCTACAAAAATCTCTCATATTTTGGACTTGGTTATTGTGTTTTCACAGTGTCTAACAGGTTCTTCTATCCCAAGAATTTATATAAACCAGTGATTCTATCTAGAAGCTTGATCAGTTTGAAATTAAACTTTTGTCAAACGTACTTTGTGACTGACACTGTTCCATGCTGCATCACATCAGGAGGCATCATGTCTGACTGTCTCTTGTCTTGTGGTCTTGATAGATCAGTGGGTTCACAAAATGTGCAGATCTAGGTTTTGTGGAGACTGAAGTTTGTGAAATTTGAGGGGCTTTCTTTAAGAGAAATAAATCAAAATTACAGTTATAAAATTAAGTTCTAGTTCCTGAAAGGGGATCATGCAAGCCAGGGGTACTGAAACTTACACTATATTAACTTATGGTAAGTCCATCTCTGGATTCGGGGGATAGCAGTCTGATGCATTCATTAGTCTTTTTTTTTTTTTTT
>NW_007087126.1:58935-59432 GCF_000164805.1 Carlito syrichta | reverse complement strand
TGGAGTCTCACTCTGTCACTCAGACTGGAGGGCAGTGGCCGCTCCCGGCCACCGCAGCCTCAACCTGCTGGGCTCCGATGATCCTTCCGCCTCAGCCTTCCGCGTAACTGGAACTACAGGCACATGCTATCACGCCTGGCTAGTTTTTGATTGATTGTAGAGACAAGGTCTCACCAAGTTGCCCAGGTGGGTCTTGAACCCGCGGGCTCAGGCAATTCACTCGCCTCAGCCTTGCAAAGTGCTGGGATACAGGCTGAGCCACCGAGCCCGGCGCATTCATTAGTCTTTTACCTAATGGTTTTAGCATCCATTGATGATCAGTACCTAGATCTATTTTTTCACCACAAAATATTCTTTTTTTTTTGTTTGTTTGTTTTGAGTTGGAGTCTCACTCTGTTGCCCACACTGGAGTGCAGTGGCCGCTCCCGGTCACCGCAGCCTCGACCTGCTGGGCTCTGGCGATCCTTCCACCTCAGCCTTCCAAGTAGCCGGAATTA
>NW_007087126.1:55227-58915 GCF_000164805.1 Carlito syrichta | reverse complement strand
GTCTTGCTGCCCAGGTGGGTCTCGAACCCGCGGGCTCAGGCAATCCACTCACCTCAGCCTCCCAAAGGCACGGGATTACAGGCTGAGCCACCGAGCCCGGCTACAAAATATTCTAATTCTCTCATTCCTTGCACATGTATTTTCTGGCCTTCTTGTATATATGAGGTCTGAAGATTAAGTTTGAGAACTCATCCTAGACAAAGTGCTGCATATCTCACTGCTGAATATCACTATGGTCACCTTGGAAGTCCTCCCCTTGTGAAGCTATGCACCCATACCAGTGCCTTGTCCACCCATCAAAGCAATTTTGGAACTCTTTTTCTGCAATGGCCATGAGATCTTTCTTTTTTTTTGAGTTGGAGTCTCACTCTGTCACCCGGACTGGAGTACAGTGGCCGCTCCCAGCCGCTGCAGCCTCGACCTGCTGGGCTCCGGCTATCCTTCCGCCTTAGCCTTCCAAGGAGCTGGAACTACAGGCGTGCGCTACCACGCCTGGCTAATTTTTTTACTTATTGTAGAGATGAGGTCTCGCCAAGTTGTCGAGGCTGGTCTCAAACCCATGGGCTCAGGCAATCCACTCACCTCAGCCTCCCAAAGCGCTGGGATTACAGGCTGAGTCACTGAGCCTGGCGGCCATGTGATCTATTGTTGTATTACCCTTGATGTCCTGAATGTCACCAAATGTCTTCCCTTCAATAATATCTTTATCTTTGGGTAAAGAAAAAAGTCATGAGAGCCAGATCAGGTGAATCCAATAGTTATTTATACAGTGCTGTCAATGTAAGCACACTGTGGCAAGTTTGCTAATTTAATTGTCAGACCTCAACAATGACAATAGCTCTGATGAACGTTCCAGAAAGAGAGTTCCTAAACTGCTTTGATGGGTGGTTCAGGCACTGGTGTGGGTGCATAACTTCCCAAGGGGAATACTTTGAAGGTGACTGTGATGATATTCAGCAATGAGGAATGTAGCACTTTTTCTAGGATGGATCGTGAACCTAATTGTCGAACCTCATAGAAGAACTTTCCCTCATCAACTATTTGGTTACTGTGTGAGTCAGTCAGGGTCCTGACAGGAGACAGAAACCACACAGTGATTAAAATAGAAAATTTTTAATGTACGAAATTATTAACTAGGGATTAAGAAACCCTAAAGAATATAAGAATAGCAGATACAGGGAGCAGCCACTACTTCTAGAGTGGAGTCAAGAACACTCAAGGAAGTGGCACAATGGAAGAGGGTCTCCCACGCCCAAGGATGGAGAGATCATGGCGGTAGCCCACTGGATAGTGGAGGTGTTCACTGCAGTACTTTAGGCTAGGGCTGGCAAGCAGGGAACTGCCCGCTGGGGGCTGACAAAGCTTAATAGGAAGTTGCTCACAAGTGTGTTGCTAAAACTCACTGGGTGACCCCTCATGCTGTTGGCCATTGTGTACTGCAAGAGTGAGGGGGAAAGGACCCTGGAACCGGAAAGAGAAACACCTTTCCCCTGCAGTGACCTTCCAGCACACTCTGCTGGCAAAAAACTTGACATTGCACCAACTGGAGATAGGAGAAACGTTCATAGGGTCCAGTACAGAATCCCAAAGAGCAAAGAAGGCTTGGAGCTAGCAGTGACACTGATAACCGTGTAGTACAGCTCATGTCGGAAAGCCAGGATAACTGTTTGGTCCTTTCTTTTTATTTTCCGGTTTTCTAAACGAGTCAGTGCTCCGGAAACCTCTAAAGATGGCTGTGATGATTTCTATTGTTGTCATTGTTGCTTTGGATTCATTATGGATGCATGAGTGTTAACCTAAAGTGCACAATCTGTTGCAGTTATTGTTTCTTGATTGGTAGCATACATTTTTAGCTGATCCAGTGCATGAAGAATGCACGTTTTTCTCTCCTGCAATGTTTAGAGGCGATGAGATGAAAAACTGTCTCAAAGCTTTTGGACGCAAAAATCCTTACAGCAGAGATACCTGTAGCATAAAGGGATCAGAGCTAGGAAGGTTCTTTGCTGTTAGCCTAAGAATTACCCCAAGCAAGGGAGACATCTTGCCCTTGAATGCACACTAGGTATAATGGAAGGAGAAGAAGCTTTCTTAATCATAGGTGATTAGCCTGTCACAGAGCTTCCCAGTTGATATGTCATGATCCATATACATATTAATGCTTTCAGTGTGTGCTATGAGGTGACAAAGGTTGGGAAAGTAAGTAACCGAGGCAGATTTTATCTGCTCCAGTGGCTGAAACAATGTTTCTCACCTCGCATGCTCTTTTGCAACGTGACTTTGCACTCTCAGCTCAGGCGGTAGAGCCTATTTCCCCTCCCCTCCAATCGAGACTGACTAATGGCTCCTTTGTAACCAACAGAATGCCGCGGAAGTGTGCTACTGCGATTTCTTCGGCTCAGTCAGAAACGAGCTTGCAGTTACTGCCTCGTTCTTTTGAGATGCTTTTCCCGAAGGAAGCCAGATGCTAGGTATGAAGTCCCACCATCTACCCTGAGTTGGCTACACTGGCGAGGCCATGTGTGAGTTTCCTAGCCGACGACCCGTTCCGCCAGCCCCAACTGCCAACCGTGTGAATGAGACATTTTGGACATCCATCGCAGCTGAACCTTTAGATGACCACGACTGCAGCTGACATCTGACTGTAACCACAACAGACTCCAAGCGAGATCCCCAGACTCGCCCTTCCCACATTTCTGACCTGCAAAATCGTGAGTAAAATAATAAGGTAGTTTTAAGATGCTAAGTTTTGGGCTTATTGGTAACTCAGCAATAGTAACTGGAATAAAAATTGTGAAGACTCATTAACATGATGCCTGAAATGTGACAAATTAAGACAAATGCCACACAGGTGACACACCAAAATTGTGTATAGAGCTATGCATTTTAGGTACTAGGCAGAGGAGCTTTAACAAATAGGGGCCTGCTTCTGACCTCTGATGTGAGGATTCCTCAAGTCCATGGGCAAGCCCTGGTCATTTCTTGAGGGTCATCGTGTGTCTCTTAGTTCGATACAAACCAGTGCCCTTTCCTGTTTGCTCACCGGAGTCTGCAGCTCTGTCACTCATTCTGGGTAATAGCAGAGGAGGACCCGTGGCTTTCCCCCCTCAATATATTCTGTTGTTTTAGCTGTTAGGAGAATATATAGTTCTTGCAGAAGCTATCGGAAGTGGAAGAAGGAGCATGAAATCTAGATCAAAAGACCTGGGTTCGAGTCCTGTTCCCATCACTTACTAACTGGGGGACGTTGAGGAATTTAACAGCTTTAGCCTCAGTTTCACCATGTGAAAAGCGGGGAAAGTAATTTAAGTTTCATAGAGACGTTGTGAGGATTAAGTAAAGTTACACTTATGAGACCCTAGGAGTTTCGACCAATTTACTTGTGCTTCTTTTATCATTGCTATATGTTTTCACTTTATTTTTAGAAATGAAAACAAGCCAGACTCGGTGGCTCAGCATTTAATCTCGCGCTTTGGGAGGCTGAGGTGAGTGGATTGCCTGAGCCCGCGGGTTCGAGACCCGCCTGGGCAACTTGGCGAGACCTCGTCTCTACAATAACTCAAAAAAATTAGCCAGGTGTGGTAGCACGCGCCTGTAGTTCCAGCTACTTGGAAGGCTGAGGCGGCAGGATCGCCGGAGCCCAGCGGGTCGAGGCTGCGGTGGCCGGGAGCAGCCACTGCACTCCCGTCTG